>NC_082642.1:54288640-54506898 GCF_028023285.1 Balaenoptera ricei
ACATAAAGATGGACACTCTTGGGCTTGACAGGTTTGGTGAGGTTGGGTGAGCAAACGCAGACCCTTTAAAGTAATACTGCGTGGTACCCATCCCATGGGTCCCAAAACTCCAGGTTCAAGGGCATCTTCCTACATCGAAAACATGCATGAGAATCCAAGAAGATGGTACACCATGTGATCGGGAAAGGTTTCTAAAACGCACCTCATTTCTCATCTCCTTCTGCTCGGGTTCGCCATTCCAGCCGCTTTACTAGCAATCTCCCTACTTGGAGAATCAGCACCTTTAACCTCCTGTTCCGTACAGGTTGCAATTTGTCCTGAGGATGAACGGGAAGAGGGGGAACCAATGAGAGACAAGCTCTAGGTGTGGGGGCAGGCACAGGTCACTCTATTTTCCCATCAGGAAGAAGAGATAACCACAGGCTCAGCCTGCCCCCCGGAACCAGAATAGGGCCAGAAGCCATCCTGCGCTTTTGCGGCCAGCTCCCACAAAAGCGAGTTGAAAAATGGAGCTCAGGGGCACTGCAATTCACAAACCTGCAGAGTTATAAATGATAACTCTCGTCCACAAATATATTGAGGGAAGGCAACGAAGAGGTTTCGAAAGCAAGGCCGAATTGCAGGAAACAGATTTCAGGAGGTAGATTCGAATCGCCTTGAAAGCACATGAAAAGCGGCAAAACGTCGACAATGATGCCCTTGGCCAAAAAGGGCGTATGCGTTTTTTCCTGAATATATTCAGGAAAAAACGCATACGCCCTTTTTGGCCAACCAAGCCACCTGGAAAGGCAAATCAGCGCTACAAAGAAGTCTCGCTTCCCATCGGTCAAAAGGGCCATGCTGAAAAAAGTGTAAAAACCAGAAATGCAGGACAGGCCAAGGAGAAATGGGAGCCTTGCTACGCGGATGGGTGGGTTGCAAATTGCCAACAGCCACTCTGGAGAAGTGTACGGTGTGTCCGGAAACATCTAAAAAACACAGCTTAGAGAGCATTGGGCACTTCTGCTCATGGGCGTATAAATTGGGAAAGCTAAAAATCAGCAAGACACAGGCACCCCAAAGTTTAGGGCTGCTCTGTTGACAAAACCTCCACTTCATTACACCTTAAATATCCCAGGAAAGAGAAAAATGGATAAAGAATTTCTGGTCCTTATGTACAAGGGACTATCACTCAGCCATGAAATCAATGTCATAAGGCTAGTAGCATCATGATGAGTGGATTTAGGTACGAGGATTCTAAGTGAAATAAGTCACACAGAAAAAGACACTTATCATAAGATATCACTTATAGAGGGAATGTAAAATCCACTACACTTGAACTGAATTACAAAACAGAACAGTCACACGTTTAGAAAACACACTATGGCTGCTTCACGGGAAAGGTGAGGTGGGGTGATGCATAAAACAAGGGTTTCAAATTAGCTCACATACCGTTCCATAAACCCAATATGTAATAGACAAGACCTACTCCTTCCTCAGTGAACTGGACTCAACACCTCCTATTCACCGCACAAGAATATATCTGACTAGTAAGAATCTTAAAACCTATGTATGATTATCTCTCTGTAAGTGAGTCAAGTGGGTGTAAAGCGGCATAAACACAGCAGTGAACAGCAGCTAAACCCCATTATAAAAATAAATTACTTTTCAAAACCCATGAAACAAAGACAGTGAAAGAGAGAGAAATTCTTACAAAATTCGTTCAGGGGCTGTGAGGCAACCTGGATTGACCATACCTAGACAAACAGCTGGAGGAGACATAAAGGTGGACATTCTTGGGCTTGAGAGGTTTGGTGAGGTTGGGTGAGCAAACGCAGACCCTTTAAAGTAATACTGCGTGGTACCCATCCCATGGGTCCCAAAACTCCAGGTTCAAGGGCATCTTCCTACATCGAAAACATGCATGAGAATCCAAGAAGATGGTACACCGTGTGATCGGGAAAGGTTTCTAAAACGCACCTCATTTCTCATCTCCTTGTGCTCGGGTTCGCCATTCCAGCTGCTTTACTAGCAATCTCCCTACTTGGAGAATCAGCACCTTTAACCTCCGGTTCCGTACAGGTTGCAATTTGTCCTGAGGATGAACGGGAAGAGGGGGAACCAATGAGAGACAAGCTCTAGGTGTGGGGGCAGGCACAGGTCACTCTATTTTCCCATCAGGAAGAAGAGATAACCACAGGCTCAGCCTGCCCCCCGGAACCAGAATAGGGCCAGAAGCCATCCTGCGCTTTTGCGGCCAGCTCCCACAAAAGCGAGTTGAAAAATGGAGCTCAGGGGCACTGCAATTCACAAACCTGCAGAATTATAAATGATAACTCACGTCCACAAATATATTGAGGGAAGGCAACGAAGAGGATTCGAAAGCAAGGCCAAATTGCAGGAAACAGATTTCAGGAGGTAGATTCGAATCGCCTTGAAAGCACATGAAAAGCGGCAAAACGTCGACAATGATGCCCTTGGCCAAAAAGGGCGTATGCGTTTTTTCCTGAATATATTCAGGAAAAAACGCATACGCCCTTTTTGGCCAACCAAGCCACCTGGAAAGGCAAATCAGCGCTACAAAGAAGTCTCGCTTCCCATCGGTCAAAAGGGCCATGCTGAAAAAAGTGTAAAAACCAGAAATGCAGGACAGGCCAAGGAGAAATGGGAGCCTTGCTACGCGGATGGGTGGGTTGCAAATTGCCAACAGCCACTCTGGAGAAGTGTACGGTGTGTCCGGAAACATCTAAAAAACACAGCTTAGAGAGCATTGGGCACTTCTGCTCATGGGCGTATAAATTGGGAAAGCTAAAAATCAGCAAGACACAGGCACCCCAAAGTTTAGGGCTGCTCTGTTGACAAAACCTCCACTTCATTACACCTTAAATATCCCAGGAAAGAGAAAAATGGATAAAGAATTTCTGGTCCTTATGTACAAGGGACTATCACTCAGCCATGAAATCAATGTCATAAGGCTAGTAGCATCATGATGAGTGGATTTAGGTACGAGGATTCTAAGTGAAATAAGTCACACAGAAAAAGACACTTATCATAAGATATCACTTATAGAGGGAATGTAAAATCCGCTACACTTGAACTGAATTACAAAACAGAACAGTCACACGTTTAGAAAACACACTATGGCTGCTTCACGGGAAAGGTGAGGTGGGGTGATGCATAAAACAAGGGTTTCAAATTAGCTCACATACCGTTCCATAAACCCAATATGTAATAGACAAGACCTACTCCTTCCTCAGTGAACTGGACTCAACACCTCCTATTCACCGCACAAGAATATATCTGACTAGTAAGAATCTTAAAACCTATGTATGATTATCTCTCTGTAAGTGAGTCAAGTGGGTGTAAAGCGGCATAAACACAGCAGTGAACAGCAGCTAAACCCCATTATAAAAATAAATTACTTTTCAAAACCCATGAAACAAAGACAGTGAAAGAGAGAGAAATTCTTACAAAATTCGTTCAGGGGCTGTGATGCAACCTGGATTGACCATACCTAGACACACAGCTGGAGGAGACATAAAGGTGGACACTCTTGGGCTTGAGAGGTTTGGTGAGGTTGGGTGAGCAAACGCAGACCCTTTAAAGTAATACTGCGTGGTACCCATCCCATGGGTCCCAAAACTCCAGGTTCAAGGGCATCTTCCTACATCGAAAACATGCATGAGAATCCAAGAAGATGGTACACCGTGTGATCGGGAAAGGTTTCTAAAACGCACCTCATTTCTCATCTCCTTGTGCTCGGGTTCGCCATTCCAGCCGCTTTACTAGCAATCTCCCTACTTGGAGAATCAGCACCTTTAACCTCCGGTTCCGTACAGGTTGCAATTTGTCCTGAGGATGAACGGGAAGAGGGGGAACCAATGAGAGACAAGCTCTAGGTGTGGGGGCAGGCACAGGTCACTCTATTTTCCCATCAGGAAGAAGAGATAACCACAGGCTCAGCCTGCCCCCCGGAACCAGAATAGGGCCAGAAGCCATCCTGCGCTTTTGCGGCCAGCTCCCACAAAAGCGAGTTGAAAAATGGAGCTCAGGGGCACTGCAATTCACAAACCTGCAGAGTTATAAATGATAACTCTCGTCCACAAATATATTGAGGGAAGGCAACGAAGAGGATTCGAAAGCAAGGCCGAATTGCAGGAAACAGATTTCAGGAGGTAGATTCGAATCGCCTTGAAAGCACATGAAAAGCGGCAAAACGTCGACAATGATGCCCTTGGCCAAAAAGGGCGTATGCGTTTTTTCCTGAATATATTCAGGAAAAAACGCATACGCCCTTTTTGGCCAACCAAGCCACCTGGAAAGGCAAATCAGCGCTACAAAGAAGTCTCGCTTCCCATCGGTCAAAAGGGCCATGCTGAAAAAAGTGTAAAAACCAGAAATGCAGGACAGGCCAAGGAGAAATGGGAGCCTTGCTACGCGGATGGGTGGGTTGCAAATTGCCAACAGCCACTCTGGAGAAGTGTACGGTGTGTCCGGAAACATCTAAAAAACACAGCTTAGAGAGCATTGGGCACTTCTGCTCATGGGCGTATAAATTGGGAAAGCTAAAAATCAGCAAGACACAGGCACCCCAAAGTTTAGGGCTGCTCTGTTGACAAAACCTCCACTTCATTACACCTTAAATATCCCAGGAAAGAGAAAAATGGATAAAGAATTTCTGGTCCTTATGTACAAGGGACTATCACTCAGCCATGAAATCAATGTCATAAGGCTAGTAGCATCATGATGAGTGGATTTAGGTACGAGGATTCTAAGTGAAATAAGTCACACAGAAAAAGACACTTATCATAAGATATCACTTATAGAGGGAATGTAAAATCCGCTACACTTGAACTGAATTACAAAACAGAACAGTCACACGTTTAGAAAACACACTATGGCTGCTTCACGGGAAAGGTGAGGTGGGGTGATGCATAAAACAAGGGTTTCAAATTAGCTCACATACCGTTCCATAAACCCAATATGTAATAGACAAGACCTACTCCTTCCTCAGTGAACTGGACTCAACACCTCCTATTCACCGCACAAGAATATATCTGACTAGTAAGAATCTTAAAACCTATGTATGATTATCTCTCTGTAAGTGAGTCAAGTGGGTGTAAAGCGGCATAAACACAGCAGTGAACAGCAGCTAAACCCCATTATAAAAATAAATTACTTTTCAAAACCCATGAAACAAAGACAGTGAAAGAGAGAGAAATTCTTACAAAATTCGTTCAGGGGCTGTGAGGCAACCTGGATTGACCATACCTAGACACACAGCTGGAGGAGACATAAAGGTGGACATTCTTGGGCTTGAGAGGTTTGGTGAGGTTGGGTGAGCAAACGCAGACCCTTTAAAGTAATACTGCGTGGTACCCATCCCATGGGTCCCAAAACTCCAGGTTCAAGGGCATCTTCCTACATCGAAAACATGCATGAGAATCCAAGAAGATGGTACACCGTGTGATCGGGAAAGGTTTCTAAAACGCACCTCATTTCTCATCTCCTTGTGCTCGGGTTCGCCATTCCAGCCGCTTTACTAGCAATCTCCCTACTTGGAGAATCAGCACCTTTAACCTCCGGTTCCGTACAGGTTGCAATTTGTCCTGAGGATGAACGGGAAGAGGGGGAACCAATGAGAGACAAGCTCTAGGTGTGGGGGCAGGCACAGGTCACTCTATTTTCCCATCAGGAAGAAGAGATAACCACAGGCTCAGCCTGCCCCCCGGAACCAGAATAGGGCCAGAAGCCATCCTGCGCTTTTGCGGCCAGCTCCCACAAAAGCGAGTTGAAAAATGGAGCTCAGGGGCACTGCAATTCACAAACCTGCAGAGTTATAAATGATAACTCTCGTCCACAAATATATTGAGGGAAGGCAACGAAGAGGATTCGAAAGCAAGGCCGAATTGCAGGAAACAGATTTCAGGAGGTAGATTCGAATCGCCTTGAAAGCACATGAAAAGCGGCAAAACGTCGACAATGATGCCCTTGGCCAAAAAGGGCGTATGCGTTTTTTCCTGAATATATTCAGGAAAAAACGCATACGCCCTTTTTGGCCAACCAAGCCACCTGGAAAGGCAAATCAGCGCTACAAAGAAGTCTCGCTTCCCATCGGTCAAAAGGGCCATGCTGAAAAAAGTGTAAAAACCAGAAATGCAGGACAGGCCAAGGAGAAATGGGAGCCTTGCTACGCGGATGGGTGGGTTGCAAATTGCCAACAGCCACTCTGGAGAAGTGTACGGTGTGTCCGGAAACATCTAAAAAACACAGCTTAGAGAGCATTGGGCACTTCTGCTCATGGGCGTATAAATTGGGAAAGCTAAAAATCAGCAAGACACAGGCACCCCAAAGTTTAGGGCTGCTCTGTTGACAAAACCTCCACTTCATTACACCTTAAATATCCCAGGAAAGAGAAAAATGGATAAAGAATTTCTGGTCCTTATGTACAAGGGACTATCACTCAGCCATGAAATCAATGTCATAAGGCTAGTAGCATCATGATGAGTGGATTTAGGTACGAGGATTCTAAGTGAAATAAGTCACACAGAAAAAGACACTTATCATAAGATATCACTTATAGAGGGAATGTAAAATCCGCTACACTTGAACTGAATTACAAAACAGAACAGTCACACGTTTAGAAAACACACTATGGCTGCTTCACGGGAAAGGTGAGGTGGGGTGATGCATAAAACAAGGGTTTCAAATTAGCTCACATACCGTTCCATAAACCCAATATGTAATAGACAAGACCTACTCCTTCCTCAGTGAACTGGACTCAACACCTCCTATTCACCGCACAAGAATATATCTGACTAGTAAGAATCTTAAAACCTATGTATGATTATCTCTCTGTAAGTGAGTCAAGTGGGTGTAAAGCGGCATAAACACAGCAGTGAACAGCAGCTAAACCCCATTATAAAAATAAATTACTTTTCAAAACCCATGAAACAAAGACAGTGAAAGAGAGAGAAATTCTTACAAAATTCGTTCAGGGGCTGTGAGGCAACCTGGATTGACCATACCTAGACACACAGCTGGAGGAGACATAAAGGTGGACATTCTTGGGCTTGAGAGGTTTGGTGAGGTTGGGTGAGCAAACGCAGACCCTTTAAAGTAATACTGCGTGGTACCCATCCCATGGGTCCCAAAACTCCAGGTTCAAGGGCATCTTCCTACATCGAAAACATGCATGAGAATCCAAGAAGATGGTACACCGTGTGATCGGGAAAGGTTTCTAAAACGCACCTCATTTCTCATCTCCTTGTGCTCGGGTTCGCCATTCCAGCCGCTTTACTAGCAATCTCCCTACTTGGAGAATCAGCACCTTTAACCTCCGGTTCCGTACAGGTTGCAATTTGTCCTGAGGATGAACGGGAAGAGGGGGAACCAATGAGAGACAAGCTCTAGGTGTGGGGGCAGGCACAGGTCACTCTATTTTCCCATCAGGAAGAAGAGATAACCACAGGCTCAGCCTGCCCCCCGGAACCAGAATAGGGCCAGAAGCCATCCTGCGCTTTTGCGGCCAGCTCCCACAAAAGCGAGTTGAAAAATGGAGCTCAGGGGCACTGCAATTCACAAACCTGCAGAGTTATAAATGATAACTCTCGTCCACAAATATATTGAGGGAAGGCAACGAAGAGGATTCGAAAGCAAGGCCGAATTGCAGGAAACAGATTTCAGGAGGTAGATTCGAATCGCCTTGAAAGCACATGAAAAGCGGCAAAACGTCGACAATGATGCCCTTGGCCAAAAAGGGCGTATGCGTTTTTTCCTGAATATATTCAGGAAAAAACGCATACGCCCTTTTTGGCCAACCAAGCCACCTGGAAAGGCAAATCAGCGCTACAAAGAAGTCTCGCTTCCCATCGGTCAAAAGGGCCATGCTGAAAAAAGTGTAAAAACCAGAAATGCAGGACAGGCCAAGGAGAAATGGGAGCCTTGCTACGCGGATGGGTGGGTTGCAAATTGCCAACAGCCACTCTGGAGAAGTGTACGGTGTGTCCGGAAACATCTAAAAAACACAGCTTAGAGAGCATTGGGCACTTCTGCTCATGGGCGTATAAATTGGGAAAGCTAAAAATCAGCAAGACACAGGCACCCCAAAGTTTAGGGCTGCTCTGTTGACAAAACCTCCACTTCATTACACCTTAAATATCCCAGGAAAGAGAAAAATGGATAAAGAATTTCTGGTCCTTATGTACAAGGGACTATCACTCAGCCATGAAATCAATGTCATAAGGCTAGTAGCATCATGATGAGTGGATTTAGGTACGAGGATTCTAAGTGAAATAAGTCACACAGAAAAAGACACTTATCATAAGATATCACTTATAGAGGGAATGTAAAATCCGCTACACTTGAACTGAATTACAAAACAGAACAGTCACACGTTTAGAAAACACACTATGGCTGCTTCACGGGAAAGGTGAGGTGGGGTGATGCATAAAACAAGGGTTTCAAATTAGCTCACATACCGTTCCATAAACCCAATATGTAATAGACAAGACCTACTCCTTCCTCAGTGAACTGGACTCAACACCTCCTATTCACCGCACAAGAATATATCTGACTAGTAAGAATCTTAAAACCTATGTATGATTATCTCTCTGTAAGTGAGTCAAGTGGGTGTAAAGCGGCATAAACACAGCAGTGAACAGCAGCTAAACCCCATTATAAAAATAAATTACTTTTCAAAACCCATGAAACAAAGACAGTGAAAGAGAGAGAAATTCTTACAAAATTCGTTCAGGGGCTGTGAGGCAACCTGGATTGACCATACCTAGACACACAGCTGGAGGAGACATAAAGGTGGACATTCTTGGGCTTGAGAGGTTTGGTGAGGTTGGGTGAGCAAACGCAGACCCTTTAAAGTAATACTGCGTGGTACCCATCCCATGGGTCCCAAAACTCCAGGTTCAAGGGCATCTTCCTACATCGAAAACATGCATGAGAATCCAAGAAGATGGTACACCGTGTGATCGGGAAAGGTTTCTAAAACGCACCTCATTTCTCATCTCCTTGTGCTCGGGTTCGCCATTCCAGCCGCTTTACTAGCAATCTCCCTACTTGGAGAATCAGCACCTTTAACCTCCGGTTCCGTACAGGTTGCAATTTGTCCTGAGGATGAACGGGAAGAGGGGGAACCAATGAGAGACAAGCTCTAGGTGTGGGGGCAGGCACAGGTCACTCTATTTTCCCATCAGGAAGAAGAGATAACCACAGGCTCAGCCTGCCCCCCGGAACCAGAATAGGGCCAGAAGCCATCCTGCGCTTTTGCGGCCAGCTCCCACAAAAGCGAGTTGAAAAATGGAGCTCAGGGGCACTGCAATTCACAAACCTGCAGAGTTATAAATGATAACTCTCGTCCACAAATATATTGAGGGAAGGCAACGAAGAGGATTCGAAAGCAAGGCCGAATTGCAGGAAACAGATTTCAGGAGGTAGATTCGAATCGCCTTGAAAGCACATGAAAAGCGGCAAAACGTCGACAATGATGCCCTTGGCCAAAAAGGGCGTATGCGTTTTTTCCTGAATATATTCAGGAAAAAACGCATACGCCCTTTTTGGCCAACCAAGCCACCTGGAAAGGCAAATCAGCGCTACAAAGAAGTCTCGCTTCCCATCGGTCAAAAGGGCCATGCTGAAAAAAGTGTAAAAACCAGAAATGCAGGACAGGCCAAGGAGAAATGGGAGCCTTGCTACGCGGATGGGTGGGTTGCAAATTGCCAACAGCCACTCTGGAGAAGTGTACGGTGTGTCCGGAAACATCTAAAAAACACAGCTTAGAGAGCATTGGGCACTTCTGCTCATGGGCGTATAAATTGGGAAAGCTAAAAATCAGCAAGACACAGGCACCCCAAAGTTTAGGGCTGCTCTGTTGACAAAACCTCCACTTCATTACACCTTAAATATCCCAGGAAAGAGAAAAATGGATAAAGAATTTCTGGTCCTTATGTACAAGGGACTATCACTCAGCCATGAAATCAATGTCATAAGGCTAGTAGCATCATGATGAGTGGATTTAGGTACGAGGATTCTAAGTGAAATAAGTCACACAGAAAAAGACACTTATCATAAGATATCACTTATAGAGGGAATGTAAAATCCGCTACACTTGAACTGAATTACAAAACAGAACAGTCACACGTTTAGAAAACACACTATGGCTGCTTCACGGGAAAGGTGAGGTGGGGTGATGCATAAAACAAGGGTTTCAAATTAGCTCACATACCGTTCCATAAACCCAATATGTAATAGACAAGACCTACTCCTTCCTCAGTGAACTGGACTCAACACCTCCTATTCACCGCACAAGAATATATCTGACTAGTAAGAATCTTAAAACCTATGTATGATTATCTCTCTGTAAGTGAGTCAAGTGGGTGTAAAGCGGCATAAACACAGCAGTGAACAGCAGCTAAACCCCATTATAAAAATAAATTACTTTTCAAAACCCATGAAACAAAGACAGTGAAAGAGAGAGAAATTCTTACAAAATTCGCTCAGGGGCTGTGAGGCAACCTGGATTGACCATACCTAGACACACAGCTGGAGGAGACATAAAGGTGGACATTCTTGGGCTTGAGAGGTTTGGTGAGGTTGGGTGAGCAAACGCAGACCCTTTAAAGTAATACTGCGTGGTACCCATCCCATGGGTCCCAAAACTCCAGGTTCAAGGGCATCTTCCTACATCGAAAACATGCATGAGAATCCAAGAAGATGGTACACCGTGTGATCGGGAAAGGTTTCTAAAACGCACCTCATTTCTCATCTCCTTGTGCTCGGGTTCGCCATTCCAGCCGCTTTACTAGCAATCTCCCTACTTGGAGAATCAGCACCTTTAACCTCCGGTTCCGTACAGGTTGCAATTTGTCCTGAGGATGAACGGGAAGAGGGGGAACCAATGAGAGACAAGCTCTAGGTGTGGGGGCAGGCACAGGTCACTCTATTTTCCCATCAGGAAGAAGAGATAACCACAGGCTCAGCCTGCCCCCCGGAACCAGAATAGGGCCAGAAGCCATCCTGCGCTTTTGCGGCCAGCTCCCACAAAAGCGAGTTGAAAAATGGAGCTCAGGGGCACTGCAATTCACAAACCTGCAGAGTTATAAATGATAACTCTCGTCCACAAATATATTGAGGGAAGGCAACGAAGAGGATTCGAAAGCAAGGCCGAATTGCAGGAAACAGATTTCAGGAGGTAGATTCGAATCGCCTTGAAAGCACATGAAAAGCGGCAAAACGTCGACAATGATGCCCTTGGCCAAAAAGGGCGTATGCGTTTTTTCCTGAATATATTCAGGAAAAAACGCATACGCCCTTTTTGGCCAACCAAGCCACCTGGAAAGGCAAATCAGCGCTACAAAGAAGTCTCGCTTCCCATCGGTCAAAAGGGCCATGCTGAAAAAAGTGTAAAAACCAGAAATGCAGGACAGGCCAAGGAGAAATGGGAGCCTTGCTACGCGGATGGGTGGGTTGCAAATTGCCAACAGCCACTCTGGAGAAGTGTACGGTGTGTCCGGAAACATCTAAAAAACACAGCTTAGAGAGCATTGGGCACTTCTGCTCATGGGCGTATAAATTGGGAAAGCTAAAAATCAGCAAGACACAGGCACCCCAAAGTTTAGGGCTGCTCTGTTGACAAAACCTCCACTTCATTACACCTTAAATATCCCAGGAAAGAGAAAAATGGATAAAGAATTTCTGGTCCTTATGTACAAGGGACTATCACTCAGCCATGAAATCAATGTCATAAGGCTAGTAGCATCATGATGAGTGGATTTAGGTACGAGGATTCTAAGTGAAATAAGTCACACAGAAAAAGACACTTATCATAAGATATCACTTATAGAGGGAATGTAAAATCCGCTACACTTGAACTGAATTACAAAACAGAACAGTCACACGTTTAGAAAACACACTATGGCTGCTTCACGGGAAAGGTGAGGTGGGGTGATGCATAAAACAAGGGTTTCAAATTAGCTCACATACCGTTCCATAAACCCAATATGTAATAGACAAGACCTACTCCTTCCTCAGTGAACTGGACTCAACACCTCCTATTCACCGCACAAGAATATATCTGACTAGTAAGAATCTTAAAACCTATGTATGATTATCTCTCTGTAAGTGAGTCAAGTGGGTGTAAAGCGGCATAAACACAGCAGTGAACAGCAGCTAAACCCCATTATAAAAATAAATTACTTTTCAAAACCCATGAAACAAAGACAGTGAAAGAGAGAGAAATTCTTACAAAATTCGTTCAGGGGCTGTGAGGCAACCTGGATTGACCATACCTAGACACACAGCTGGAGGAGACATAAAGGTGGACATTCTTGGGCTTGAGAGGTTTGGTGAGGTTGGGTGAGCAAACGCAGACCCTTTAAAGTAATACTGCGTGGTACCCATCCCATGGGTCCCAAAACTCCAGGTTCAAGGGCATCTTCCTACATCGAAAACATGCATGAGAATCCAAGAAGATGGTACACCGTGTGATCGGGAAAGGTTTCTAAAACGCACCTCATTTCTCATCTCCTTGTGCTCGGGTTCGCCATTCCAGCCGCTTTACTAGCAATCTCCCTACTTGGAGAATCAGCACCTTTAACCTCCGGTTCCGTACAGGTTGCAATTTGTCCTGAGGATGAACGGGAAGAGGGGGAACCAATGAGAGACAAGCTCTAGGTGTGGGGGCAGGCACAGGTCACTCTATTTTCCCATCAGGAAGAAGAGATAACCACAGGCTCAGCCTGCCCCCCGGAACCAGAATAGGGCCAGAAGCCATCCTGCGCTTTTGCGGCCAGCTCCCACAAAAGCGAGTTGAAAAATGGAGCTCAGGGGCACTGCAATTCACAAACCTGCAGAGTTATAAATGATAACTCTCGTCCACAAATATATTGAGGGAAGGCAACGAAGAGGATTCGAAAGCAAGGCCGAATTGCAGGAAACAGATTTCAGGAGGTAGATTCGAATCGCCTTGAAAGCACATGAAAAGCGGCAAAACGTCGACAATGATGCCCTTGGCCAAAAAGGGCGTATGCGTTTTTTCCTGAATATATTCAGGAAAAAACGCATACGCCCTTTTTGGCCAACCAAGCCACCTGGAAAGGCAAATCAGCGCTACAAAGAAGTCTCGCTTCCCATCGGTCAAAAGGGCCATGCTGAAAAAAGTGTAAAAACCAGAAATGCAGGACAGGCCAAGGAGAAATGGGAGCCTTGCTACGCGGATGGGTGGGTTGCAAATTGCCAACAGCCACTCTGGAGAAGTGTACGGTGTGTCCGGAAACATCTAAAAAACACAGCTTAGAGAGCATTGGGCACTTCTGCTCATGGGCGTATAAATTGGGAAAGCTAAAAATCAGCAAGACACAGGCACCCCAAAGTTTAGGGCTGCTCTGTTGACAAAACCTCCACTTCATTACACCTTAAATATCCCAGGAAAGAGAAAAATGGATAAAGAATTTCTGGTCCTTATGTACAAGGGACTATCACTCAGCCATGAAATCAATGTCATAAGGCTAGTAGCATCATGATGAGTGGATTTAGGTACGAGGATTCTAAGTGAAATAAGTCACACAGAAAAAGACACTTATCATAAGATATCACTTATAGAGGGAATGTAAAATCCGCTACACTTGAACTGAATTACAAAACAGAACAGTCACACGTTTAGAAAACACACTATGGCTGCTTCACGGGAAAGGTGAGGTGGGGTGATGCATAAAACAAGGGTTTCAAATTAGCTCACATACCGTTCCATAAACCCAATATGTAATAGACAAGACCTACTCCTTCCTCAGTGAACTGGACTCAACACCTCCTATTCACCGCACAAGAATATATCTGACTAGTAAGAATCTTAAAACCTATGTATGATTATCTCTCTGTAAGTGAGTCAAGTGGGTGTAAAGCGGCATAAACACAGCAGTGAACAGCAGCTAAACCCCATTATAAAAATAAATTACTTTTCAAAACCCATGAAACAAAGACAGTGAAAGAGAGAGAAATTCTTACAAAATTCGCTCAGGGGCTGTGAGGCAACCTGGATTGACCATACCTAGACACACAGCTGGAGGAGACATAAAGGTGGACATTCTTGGGCTTGAGAGGTTTGGTGAGGTTGGGTGAGCAAACGCAGACCCTTTAAAGTAATACTGCGTGGTACCCATCCCATGGGTCCCAAAACTCCAGGTTCAAGGGCATCTTCCTACATCGAAAACATGCATGAGAATCCAAGAAGATGGTACACCGTGTGATCGGGAAAGGTTTCTAAAACGCACCTCATTTCTCATCTCCTTGTGCTCGGGTTCGCCATTCCAGCCGCTTTACTAGCAATCTCCCTACTTGGAGAATCAGCACCTTTAACCTCCGGTTCCGGACAGGTTGCAATTTGTCCTGAGGATGAACGGGAAGAGGGGGAACCAATGAGAGACAAGCTCTAGGTGTGGGGGCAGGCACAGGTCACTCTATTTTCCCATCAGGAAGAAGAGATAACCACAGGCTCAGCCTGCCCCCCGGAACCAGAATAGGGCCAGAAGCCATCCTGCGCTTTTGCGGCCAGCTCCCACAAAAGCGAGTTGAAAAATGGAGCTCAGGGGCACTGCAATTCACAAACCTGCAGAGTTATAAATGATAACTCTCGTCCACAAATATATTGAGGGAAGGCAACGAAGAGGATTTGAAAGCAAGGCCGAATTGCAGGAAACAGATTTCAGGAGGTAGATTCGAATCGCCTTGAAAGCACATGAAAAGCGGCAAAACGTCGACAATGATGCCCTTGGCCAAAAAGGGCGTATGCGTTTTTTCCTGAATATATTCAGGAAAAAACGCATACGCCCTTTTTGGCCAACCAAGCCACCTGGAAAGGCAAATCAGCGCTACAAAGAAGTCTCGCTTCCCTTCGGTCAAAAGGGCCATGCTGAAAAAAGTGTAAAAACCAGAAATGCAGGACAGGCCAAGGAGAAATGGGAGCCTTGCTACGTGGATGGGTGGGTTGCAAATTGCCAACAGCCACTCTGGAGAAGTGTACGGTGTGTCCGGAAACATCTAAAAAACACAGCTTAGAGAGCATTGGGCACTTCTGCTCATGGGCGTATAAATTGGGAAAGCTAAAAATCAGCAAGACACAGGCACCCCAAAGTTTAGGGCTGCTCTGTTGACAAAACCTCCACTTCATTACACCTTAAATATCCCAGGAAAGAGAAAAATGGATAAAGAATTTCTGGTCCTTATGTACAAGGGACTATCACTCAGCCATGAAATCAATGTCATAAGGCTAGTAGCATCATGATGAGTGGATTTAGGTACGAGGATTCTAAGTGAAATAAGTCACACAGAAAAAGACACTTATCATAAGATATCACTTATAGAGGGAATGTAAAATCCGCTACACTTGAACTGAATTACAAAACAGAACAGTCACACGTTTAGAAAACACACTATGGCTGCTTCACGGGAAAGGTGAGGTGGGGTGATGCATAAAACAAGGGTTTCAAATTAGCTCACATACCGTTCCATAAACCCAATATGTAATAGACAAGACCTACTCCTTCCTCAGTGAACTGGACTCAACACCTCCTATTCACCGCACAAGAATATATCTGACTAGTAAGAATCTTAAAACCTATGTATGATTATCTCTCTGTAAGTGAGTCAAGTGGGTGTAAAGCGGCATAAACACAGCAGTGAACAGCAGCTAAACCCCATTATAAAAATAAATTACTTTTCAAAACCCATGAAACAAAGACAGTGAAAGAGAGAGAAATTCTTACAAAATTCGTTCAGGGGCTGTGAGGCAACCTGGATTGACCATACCTAGACACACAGCTGGAGGAGACATAAAGGTGGACATTCTTGGGCTTGAGAGGTTTGGTGAGGTTGGGTGAGCAAACGCAGACCCTTTAAAGTAATACTGCGTGGTACCCATCCCATGGGTCCCAAAACTCCAGGTTCAAGGGCATCTTCCTACATCGAAAACATGCATGAGAATCCAAGAAGATGGTACACCGTGTGATCGGGAAAGGTTTCTAAAACGCACCTCATTTCTCATCTCCTTGTGCTCGGGTTCGCCATTCCAGCCGCTTTACTAGCAATCTCCCTACTTGGAGAATCAGCACCTTTAACCTCCGGTTCCGTACAGGTTGCAATTTGTCCTGAGGATGAACGGGAAGAGGGGGAACCAATGAGAGACAAGCTCTAGGTGTGGGGGCAGGCACAGGTCACTCTATTTTCCCATCAGGAAGAAGAGATAACCACAGGCTCAGCCTGCCCCCCGGAACCAGAATAGGGCCAGAAGCCATCCTGCGTTTTTGCGGCCAGCTCCCACAAAAGCGAGTTGAAAAATGGAGCTCAGGGGCACTGCAATTCACAAACCTGCAGAGTTATAAATGATAACTCTCGTCCACAAATATATTGAGGGAAGGCAACGAAGAGGATTTGAAAGCAAGGCCGAATTGCAGGAAACAGATTTCAGGAGGTAGATTCGAATCGCCTTGAAAGCACATGAAAAGCGGCAAAACGTCGACAATGATGCCCTTGGCCAAAAAGGGCGTATGCGTTTTTTCCTGAATATATTCAGGAAAAAACGCATACGCCCTTTTTGGCCAACCAAGCCACCTGGAAAGGCAAATCAGCGCTACAAAGAAGTCTCGCTTCCCATCGGTCAAAAGGGCCATGCTGAAAAAAGTGTAAAAACCAGAAATGCAGGACAGGCCAAGGAGAAATGGGAGCCTTGCTACGTGGATGGGTGGGTTGCAAATTGCCAACAGCCACTCTGGAGAAGTGTACGGTGTGTCCGGAAACATCTAAAAAACACAGCTTAGAGAGCATTGGGCACTTCTGCTCATGGGCGTATAAATTGGGAAAGCTAAAAATCAGCAAGACACAGGCACCCCAAAGTTTAGGGCTGCTCTGTTGACAAAACCTCCACTTCATTACACCTTAAATATCCCAGGAAAGAGAAAAATGGATAAAGAATTTCTGGTCCTTATGTACAAGGGACTATCACTCAGCCATGAAATCAATGTCATAAGGCTAGTAGCATCATGATGAGTGGATTTAGGTACGAGGATTCTAAGTGAAATAAGTCACACAGAAAAAGACACTTATCATAAGATATCACTTATAGAGGGAATGTAAAATCCGCTACACTTGAACTGAATTACAAAACAGAACAGTCACACGTTTAGAAAACACACTATGGCTGCTTCACGGGAAAGGTGAGGTGGGGTGATGCATAAAACAAGGGTTTCAAATTAGCTCACATACCGTTCCATAAACCCAATATGTAATAGACAAGACCTACTCCTTCCTCAGTGAACTGGACTCAACACCTCCTATTCACCGCACAAGAATATATCTGACTAGTAAGAATCTTAAAACCTATGTATGATTATCTCTCTGTAAGTGAGTCAAGTGGGTGTAAAGCGGCATAAACACAGCAGTGAACAGCAGCTAAACCCCATTATAAAAATAAATTACTTTTCAAAACCCATGAAACAAAGACAGTGAAAGAGAGAGAAATTCTTACAAAATTCGTTCAGGGGCTGTGAGGCAACCTGGATTGACCATACCTAGACAAACAGCTGGAGGAGACATAAAGGTGGACATTCTTGGGCTTGAGAGGTTTGGTGAGGTTGGGTGAGCAAACGCAGACCCTTTAAAGTAATACTGCGTGGTACCCATCCCATGGGTCCCAAAACTCCAGGTTCAAGGGCATCTTCCTACATCGAAAACATGCATGAGAATCCAAGAAGATGGTACACCGTGTGATCGGGAAAGGTTTCTAAAACGCACCTCATTTCTCATCTCCTTGTGCTCGGGTTCGCCATTCCAGCCGCTTTACTAGCAATCTCCCTACTTGGAGAATCAGCACCTTTAACCTCCGGTTCCGTACAGGTTGCAATTTGTCCTGAGGATGAACGGGAAGAGGGGGAACCAATGAGAGACAAGCTCTAGGTGTGGGGGCAGGCACAGGTCACTCTATTTTCCCATCAGGAAGAAGAGATAACCACAGGCTCAGCCTGCCCCCCGGAACCAGAATAGGGCCAGAAGCCATCCTGCGCTTTTGCGGCCAGCTCCCACAAAAGCGAGTTGAAAAATGGAGCTCAGGGGCACTGCAATTCACAAACCTGCAGAGTTATAAATGATAACTCTCGTCCACAAATATATTGAGGGAAGGCAACGAAGAGGATTCGAAAGCAAGGCCGAATTGCAGGAAACAGATTTCAGGAGGTAGATTCGAATCGCCTTGAAAGCACATGAAAAGCGGCAAAACGTCGACAATGATGCCCTTGGCCAAAAAGGGCGTATGCGTTTTTTCCTGAATATATTCAGGAAAAAACGCATACGCCCTTTTTGGCCAACCAAGCCACCTGGAAAGGCAAATCAGCGCTACAAAGAAGTCTCGCTTCCCATCGGTCAAAAGGGCCATGCTGAAAAAAGTGTAAAAACCAGAAATGCAGGACAGGCCAAGGAGAAATGGGAGCCTTGCTACGCGGATGGGTGGGTTGCAAATTGCCAACAGCCACTCTGGAGAAGTGTACGGTGTGTCCGGAAACATCTAAAAAACACAGCTTAGAGAGCATTGGGCACTTCTGCTCATGGGCGTATAAATTGGGAAAGCTAAAAATCAGCAAGACACAGGCACCCCAAAGTTTAGGGCTGCTCTGTTGACAAAACCTCCACTTCATTACACCTTAAATATCCCAGGAAAGAGAAAAATGGATAAAGAATTTCTGGTCCTTATGTACAAGGGACTATCACTCAGCCATGAAATCAATGTCATAAGGCTAGTAGCATCATGATGAGTGGATTTAGGTACGAGGATTCTAAGTGAAATAAGTCACACAGAAAAAGACACTTATCATAAGATATCACTTATAGAGGGAATGTAAAATCCGCTACACTTGAACTGAATTACAAAACAGAACAGTCACACGTTTAGAAAACACACTATGGCTGCTTCACGGGAAAGGTGAGGTGGGGTGATGCATAAAACAAGGGTTTCAAATTAGCTCACATACCGTTCCATAAACCCAATATGTAATAGACAAGACCTACTCCTTCCTCAGTGAACTGGACTCAACACCTCCTATTCACCGCACAAGAATATATCTGACTAGTAAGAATCTTAAAACCTATGTATGATTATCTCTCTGTAAGTGAGTCAAGTGGGTGTAAAGCGGCATAAACACAGCAGTGAACAGCAGCTAAACCCCATTATAAAAATAAATTACTTTTCAAAACCCATGAAACAAAGACAGTGAAAGAGAGAGAAATTCTTACAAAATTCGTTCAGGGGCTGTGAGGCAACCTGGATTGACCATACCTAGACAAACAGCTGGAGGAGACATAAAGGTGGACATTCTTGGGCTTGAGAGGTTTGGTGAGGTTGGGTGAGCAAACGCAGACCCTTTAAAGTAATACTGCGTGGTACCCATCCCATGGGTCCCAAAACTCCAGGTTCAAGGGCATCTTCCTACATCGAAAACATGCATGAGAATCCAAGAAGATGGTACACCGTGTGATCGGGAAAGGTTTCTAAAACGCACCTCATTTCTCATCTCCTTGTGCTCGGGTTCGCCATTCCAGCCGCTTTACTAGCAATCTCCCTACTTGGAGAATCAGCACCTTTAACCTCCGGTTCCGTACAGGTTGCAATTTGTCCTGAGGATGAACGGGAAGAGGGGGAACCAATGAGAGACAAGCTCTAGGTGTGGGGGCAGGCACAGGTCACTCTATTTTCCCATCAGGAAGAAGAGATAACCACAGGCTCAGCCTGCCCCCCGGAACCAGAATAGGGCCAGAAGCCATCCTGCGCTTTTGCGGCCAGCTCCCACAAAAGCGAGTTGAAAAATGGAGCTCAGGGGCACTGCAATTCACAAACCTGCAGAGTTATAAATGATAACTCACGTCCACAAATATATTGAGGGAAGGCAACGAAGAGGATTTGAAAGCAAGGCCGAATTGCAGGAAACAGATTTCAGGAGGTAGATTCGAATCGCCTTGAAAGCACATGAAAAGCGGCAAAACGTCGACAATGATGCCCTTGGCCAAAAAGGGCGTATGCGTTTTTTCCTGAATATATTCAGGAAAAAACGCATACGCCCTTTTTGGCCAACCAAGCCACCTGGAAAGGCAAATCAGCGCTACAAAGAAGTCTCGCTTCCCATCGGTCAAAAGGGCCATGCTGAAAAAAGTGTAAAAACCAGAAATGCAGGACAGGCCAAGGAGAAATGGGAGCCTTGCTACGCGGATGGGTGGGTTGCAAATTGCCAACAGCCACTCTGGAGAAGTGTACGGTGTGTCCGGAAACATCTAAAAAACACAGCTTAGAGAGCATTGGGCACTTCTGCTCATGGGCGTATAAATTGGGAAAGCTAAAAATCAGCAAGACACAGGCACCCCAAAGTTTAGGGCTGCTCTGTTGACAAAACCTCCACTTCATTACACCTTAAATATCCCAGGAAAGAGAAAAATGGATAAAGAATTTCTGGTCCTTATGTACAAGGGACTATCACTCAGCCATGAAATCAATGTCATAAGGCTAGTAGCATCATGATGAGTGGATTTAGGTACGAGGATTCTAAGTGAAATAAGTCACACAGAAAAAGACACTTATCATAAGATATCACTTATAGAGGGAATGTAAAATCCACTACACTTGAACTGAATTACAAAACAGAACAGTCACACGTTTAGAAAACACACTATGGCTGCTTCACGGGAAAGGTGAGGTGGGGTGATGCATAAAACAAGGGTTTCAAATTAGCTCACATACCGTTCCATAAACCCAATATGTAATAGACAAGACCTACTCCTTCCTCAGTGAACTGGACTCAACACCTCCTATTCACCGCACAAGAATATATCTGACTAGTAAGAATCTTAAAACCTATGTATGATTATCTCTCTGTAAGTGAGTCAAGTGGGTGTAAAGCGGCATAAACACAGCAGTGAACAGCAGCTAAACCCCATTATAAAAATAAATTACTTTTCAAAACCCATGAAACAAAGACAGTGAAAGAGAGAGAAATTCTTACAAAATTCGTTCAGGGGCTGTGAGGCAACCTGGATTGACCATACCTAGACAAACAGCTGGAGGAGACATAAAGGTGGACATTCTTGGGCTTGAGAGGTTTGGTGAGGTTGGGTGAGCAAATGCAGACGCTTTAAAGTAATACTGCGTGGTACCCATCCCATGGGTCCCAAAACTCCAGGTTCAAGGGCATCTTCCTACATCGAAAACATGCATGAGAATCCAAGAAGATGGTACACCGTGTGATCGGGAAAGGTTTCTAAAACGCACCTCATTTCTCATCTCCTTGTGCTCGGGTTCGCCATTCCAGCCGCTTTACTAGCAATCTCCCTACTTGGAGAATCAGCAGCTTTAACCTCCGGTTCCGTACAGGTTGCAATTTGTCCTGAGGATGAACGGGAAGAGGGGAAACCAATGAGAGACAAGCTCTAGGTGTGGGGGCAGGCACAGGTCACTCTATTTTCCCATCAGGAAGAAGAGATAACCACAGGCTCAGCCTGCCCCCCGGAACCAGAATAGGGCCAGAAGCCATCCTGCGCTTTTGCGGCCAGCTCCCACAAAAGCGAGTTGAAAAATGGAGCTCAGGGGCACTGCAATTCACAAACCTGCAGAGTTATAAATGATAACTCTCGTCCACAAATATATTGAGGGAAGGCAACGAAGAGGATTTGAAAGCAAGGCCGAATTGCAGGAAACAGATTTCAGGAGGTAGATTCGAATCGCCTTGAAAGCACATGAAAAGCGGCAAAACGTCGACAATGATGCCCTTGGCCAAAAAGGGCGTATGCGTTTTTTCCTGAATATATTCAGGAAAAAACGCATACGCCCTTTTTGGCCAACCAAGCCACCTGGAAAGGCAAATCAGCGCTACAAAGAAGTCTCGCTTCCCATCGGTCAAAAGGGCCATGCTGAAAAAAGTGTAAAAACCAGAAATGCAGGACAGGCCAAGGAGAAATGGGAGCCTTGCTACGCGGATGGGTGGGTTGCAAATTGCCAACAGCCACTCTGGAGAAGTGTACGGTGTGTCCGGAAACATCTAAAAAACACAGCTTAGAGAGCATTGGGCACTTCTGCTCATGGGCGTATAAATTGGGAAAGCTAAAAATCAGCAAGACACAGGCACCCCAAAGTTTAGGGCTGCTCTGTTGACAAAACCTCCACTTCATTACACCTTAAATATCCCAGGAAAGAGAAAAATGGATAAAGAATTTCTGGTCCTTATGTACAAGGGACTATCACTCAGCCATGAAATCAATGTCATAAGGCTAGTAGCATCATGATGAGTGGATTTAGGTACGAGGATTCTAAGTGAAATAAGTCACACAGAAAAAGACACTTATCATAAGATATCACTTATAGAGGGAATGTAAAATCCGCTACACTTGAACTGAATTACAAAACAGAACAGTCACACGTTTAGAAAACACACTATGGCTGCTTCACGGGAAAGGTGAGGTGGGGTGATGCATAAAACAAGGGTTTCAAATTAGCTCACATACCGTTCCATAAACCCAATATGTAATAGACAAGACCTACTCCTTCCTCAGTGAACTGGACTCAACACCTCCTATTCACCGCACAAGAATATATCTGACTAGTAAGAATCTTAAAACCTATGTATGATTATCTCTCTGTAAGTGAGTCAAGTGGGTGTAAAGCGGCATAAACACAGCAGTGAACAGCAGCTAAACCCCATTATAAAAATAAATTACTTTTCAAAACCCATGAAACAAAGACAGTGAAAGAGAGAGAAATTCTTACAAAATTCGTTCAGGGGCTGTGAGGCAACCTGGATTGACCATACCTAGACACACAGCTGGAGGAGACATAAAGGTGGACACTCTTGGGCTTGAGAGGTTTGGTGAGGTTGGGTGAGCAAACGCAGACCCTTTAAAGTAATACTGCGTGGTACCCATCCCATGGGTCCCAAAACTCCAGGTTCAAGGGCATCTTCCTACATCGAAAACATGCATGAGAATCCAAGAAGATGGTACACCGTGTGATCGGGAAAGGTTTCTAAAACGCACCTCATTTCTCATCTCCTTGTGCTCGGGTTCGCCATTCCAGCCGCTTTACTAGCAATCTCCCTACTTGGAGAATCAGCACCTGTAACCTCCGGTTCCGTACAGGTTGCAATTTGTCCTGAGGATGAACGGGAAGAGGGGGAACCAATGAGAGACAAGCTCTAGGTGTGGGGGCAGGCACAGGTCACTCTATTTTCCAATCAGGAAGAAGAGATAACCACAGGCTCAGCCTGCCCCCCGGAACCAGAATAGGGCCAGAAGCCATCCTGCGCTTTTGCGGCCAGCTCCCACAAAAGCGAGTTGAAAAATGGAGCTCAGGGGCACTGCAATTCACAAACCTGCAGAGTTATAAATGATAACTCTCGTCCACAAATATATTGAGGGAAGGCAACGAAGAGGTTTCGAAAGCAAGGCCGAATTGCAGGAAACAGATTTCAGGAGGTAGATTCGAATCGCCTTGAAAGCACATGAAAAGCGGCAAAACGTCGACAATGATGCCCTTGGCCAAAAAGGGCGTATGCGTTTTTTCCTGAATATATTCAGGAAAAAACGCATACGCCCTTTTTGGCCAACCAAGCCACCTGGAAAGGCAAATCAGCGCTACAAAGAAGTCTCGCTTCCCATCGGTCAAAAGGGCCATGCTGAAAAAAGTGTAAAAACCAGAAATGCAGGACAGGCCAAGGAGAAATGGGAGCCTTGCTACGCGGATGGGTGGGTTGCAAATTGCCAACAGCCACTCTGGAGAAGTGTACGGTGTGTCCGGAAACATCTAAAAAACACAGCTTAGAGAGCATTGGGCACTTCTGCTCATGGGCGTATAAATTGGGAAAGCTAAAAATCAGCAAGACACAGGCACCCCAAAGTTTAGGGCTGCTCTGTTGACAAAACCTCCACTTCATTACACCTTAAATATCCCAGGAAAGAGAAAAATGGATAAAGAATTTCTGGTCCTTATGTACAAGGGACTATCACTCAGCCATGAAATCAATGTCATAAGGCTAGTAGCATCATGATGAGTGGATTTAGGTACGAGGATTCTAAGTGAAATAAGTCACACAGAAAAAGACACTTATCATAAGATATCACTTATAGAGGGAATGTAAAATCCGCTACACTTGAACTGAATTACAAAACAGAACAGTCACACGTTTAGAAAACACACTATGGCTGCTTCACGGGAAAGGTGAGGTGGGGTGATGCATAAAACAAGGGTTTCAAATTAGCTCACATACCGTTCCATAAACCCAATATGTAATAGACAAGACCTACTCCTTCCTCAGTGAACTGGACTCAACACCTCCTATTCACCGCACAAGAATATATCTGACTAGTAAGAATCTTAAAACCTATGTATGATTATCTCTCTGTAAGTGAGTCAAGTGGGTGTAAAGCGGCATAAACACAGCAGTGAACAGCAGCTAAACCCCATTATAAAAATAAATTACTTTTCAAAACCCATGAAACAAAGACAGTGAAAGAGAGAGAAATTCTTACAAAATTCGTTCAGGGGCTGTGAGGCAACCTGGATTGACCATACCTAGACAAACAGCTGGAGGAGACATAAAGGTGGACATTCTTGGGCTTGAGAGGTTTGGTGAGGTTGGGTGAGCAAACGCAGACCCTTTAAAGTAATACTGCATGGTACCCATCCCATGGGTCCCAAAACTCCAGGTTCAAGGGCATCTTCCTACATCGAAAACATGCATGAGAATCCAAGAAGATGGTACACCGTGTGATCGGGAAAGGTTTCTAAAACGCACCTCATTTCTCATCTCCTTGTGCTCGGGTTTGCCATTCCAGCCGCTTTACTAGCAATCTCCCTACTTGGAGAATCAGCACCTTTAACCTCCGGTTCCGTACAGGTTGCAATTTGTCCTGAGGATGAACGGGAAGAGGGGGAACCAATGAGAGACAAGCTCTAGGTGTGGGGGCAGGCACAGGTCACTCTATTTTCCCATCAGGAAGAAGAGATAACCACAGGCTCAGCCTGCCCCCCGGAACCAGAATAGGGCCAGAAGCCATCCTGCGCTTTTGCGGCCAGCTCCCACAAAAGCGAGTTGAAAAATGGAGCTCAGGGGCACTGCAATTCACAAACCTGCAGAGTTATAAATGATAACTCTCGTCCACAAATATATTGAGGGAAGGCAACGAAGAGGATTCGAAAGCAAGGCCGAATTGCAGGAAACAGATTTCAGGAGGTAGATTCGAATCGCCTTGAAAGCACATGAAAAGCGGCAAAACGTCGACAATGATGCCCTTGGCCAAAAAGGGCGTATGCGTTTTTTCCTGAATATATTCAGGAAAAAACGCATACGCCCTTTTTGGCCAACCAAGCCACCTGGAAAGGCAAATCAGCGCTACAAAGAAGTCTCGCTTCCCATCGGTCAAAAGGGCCATGCTGAAAAAAGTGTAAAAACCAGAAATGCAGGACAGGCCAAGGAGAAATGGGAGCCTTGCTACGCGGATGGGTGGGTTGCAAATTGCCAACAGCCACTCTGGAGAAGTGTACGGTGTGTCCGGAAACATCTAAAAAACACAGCTTAGAGAGCATTGGGCACTTCTGCTCATGGGCGTATAAATTGGGAAAGCTAAAAATCAGCAAGACACAGGCACCCCAAAGTTTAGGGCTGCTCTGTTGACAAAACCTCCACTTCATTACACCTTAAATATCCCAGGAAAGAGAAAAATGGATAAAGAATTTCTGGTCCTTATGTACAAGGGACTATCACTCAGCCATGAAATCAATGTCATAAGGCTAGTAGCATCATGATGAGTGGATTTAGGTACGAGGATTCTAAGTGAAATAAGTCACACAGAAAAAGACACTTATCATAAGATATCACTTATAGAGGGAATGTAAAATCCGCTACACTTGAACTGAATTACAAAACAGAACAGTCACACGTTTAGAAAACACACTATGGCTGCTTCACGGGAAAGGTGAGGTGGGGTGATGCATAAAACAAGGGTTTCAAATTAGCTCACATACCGTTCCATAAACCCAATATGTAATAGACAAGACCTACTCCTTCCTCAGTGAACTGGACTCAACACCTCCTATTCACCGCACAAGAATATATCTGACTAGTAAGAATCTTAAAACCTATGTATGATTATCTCTCTGTAAGTGAGTCAAGTGGGTGTAAAGCGGCATAAACACAGCAGTGAACAGCAGCTAAACCCCATTATAAAAATAAATTACTTTTCAAAACCCATGAAACAAAGACAGTGAAAGAGAGAGAAATTCTTACAAAATTCGTTCAGGGGCTGTGAGGCAACCTGGATTGACCATACCTAGACACACAGCTGGAGGAGACATAAAGGTGGACACTCTTGGGCTTGAGAGGTTTGGTGAGGTTGGGTGAGCAAACGCAGACCCTTTAAAGTAATACTGCGTGGTACCCATCCCATGGGTCCCAAAACTCCAGGTTCAAGGGCATCTTCCTACATCGAAAACATGCATGAGAATCCAAGAAGATGGTACACCGTGTGATCGGGAAAGGTTTCTAAAACGCACCTCATTTCTCATCTCCTTGTGCTCGGGTTCGCCATTCCAGCCGCTTTACTAGCAATCTCCCTACTTGGAGAATCAGCACCTTTAACCTCCTGTTCCGTACAGGTTGCAATTTGTCCTGAGGATGAACGGGAAGAGGGGGAACCAATGAGAGACAAGCTCTAGGTGTGGGGGCAGGCACAGGTCACTCTATTTTCCCATCAGGAAGAAGAGATAACCACAGGCTCAGCCTGCCCCCCGGAACCAGAATAGGGCCAGAAGCCATCCTGCGCTTTTGCGGCCAGCTCCCACAAAAGCGAGTTGAAAAATGGAGCTCAGGGGCACTGCAATTCACAAACCTGCAGAGTTATAAATGATAACTCTCGTCCACAAATATATTGAGGGAAGGCAACGAAGAGGTTTCGAAAGCAAGGCCGAATTGCAGGAAACAGATTTCAGGAGGTAGATTCGAATCGCCTTGAAAGCACATGAAAAGCGGCAAAACGTCGACAATGATGCCCTTGGCCAAAAAGGGCGTATGCGTTTTTTCCTGAATATATTCAGGAAAAAACGCATACGCCCTTTTTGGCCAACCAAGCCACCTGGAAAGGCAAATCAGCGCTACAAAGAAGTCTCGCTTCCCATCGGTCAAAAGGGCCATGCTGAAAAAAGTGTAAAAACCAGAAATGCAGGACAGGCCAAGGAGAAATGGGAGCCTTGCTACGCGGATGGGTGGGTTGCAAATTGCCAACAGCCACTCTGGAGAAGTGTACGGTGTGTCCGGAAACATCTAAAAAACACAGCTTAGAGAGCATTGGGCACTTCTGCTCATGGGCGTATAAATTGGGAAAGCTAAAAATCAGCAAGACACAGGCATCCCAAAGTTTAGGGCTGCTCTGTTGACAAAACCTCCACTTCATTACACCTTAAATATCCCAGGAAAGAGAAAAATGGATAAAGAATTTCTGGTCCTTATGTACAAGGGACTATCACTCAGCCATGAAATCAATGTCATAAGGCTAGTAGCATCATGATGAGTGGATTTAGGTACGAGGATTCTAAGTGAAATAAGTCACACAGAAAAAGACACTTATCATAAGATATCACTTATAGAGGGAATGTAACATCCACTACACTTGAACTGAATTACAAAACAGAACAGTCACACGTTTAGAAAACACACTATGGCTGCTTCACGGGAAAGGTGAGGTGGGGTGATGCATAAAACAAGGGTTTCAAATTAGCTCACATACCGTTCCATAAACCCAATATGTAATAGACAAGACCTACTCCTTCCTCAGTGAACTGGACTCAACACCTCCTATTCACCGCACAAGAATATATCTGACTAGTAAGAATCTTAAAACCTATGTATGATTATCTCTCTGTAAGTGAGTCAAGTGGGTGTAAAGCGGCATAAACACAGCAGTGAACAGCAGCTAAACCCCATTATAAAAATTAATTACTTTTCAAAACCCATGAAACAAAGACAGTGAAAGAGAGAGAAATTCTTACAAAATTCGTTCAGGGGCTGTGAGGCAACCTGGATTGACCATACCTAGACACACAGCTGGAGGAGACATAAAGGTGGACACTCTTGGGCTTGAGAGGTTTGGTGAGGTTGGGTGAGCAAACGCAGACCCTTTAAAGTAATACTGCGTGGTACCCATCCCATGGGTCCCAAAACTCCAGGTTCAAGGGCATCTTCCTACATCGAAAACATGCATGAGAATCCAAGAAGATGGTACACCGTGTGATCGGGAAAGGTTTCTAAAACGCACCTCATTTCTCATCTCCTTGTGCTCGGGTTCGCCATTCCAGCCGCTTTACTAGCAATCTCCCTACTTGGAGAATCAGCACCTTTAACCTCCGGTTCCGTACAGGTTGCAATTTGTCCTGAGGATGAACGGGAAGAGGGGGAACCAATGAGAGACAAGCTCTAGGTGTGGGGGCAGGCACAGGTCACTCTATTTTCCCATCAGGAAGAAGAGATAACCACAGGCTCAGCCTGCCCCCCGGAACCAGAATAGGGCCAGAAGCCATCCTGCGCTTTTGCGGCCAGCTCCCACAAAAGCGAGTTGAAAAATGGAGCTCAGGGGCACTGCAATTCACAAACCTGCAGAGTTATAAATGATAACTCTCGTCCACAAATATATTGAGGGAAGGCAACGAAGAGGATTTGAAAGCAAGGCCGAATTGCAGGAAACAGATTTCAGGAGGTAGATTCGAATCGCCTTGAAAGCACATGAAAAGCGGCAAAACGTCGACAATGATGCCCTTGGCCAAAAAGGGCGTATGCGTTTTTTCCTGAATATATTCAGGAAAAAACGCATACGCCCTTTTTGGCCAACCAAGCCACCTGGAAAGGCAAATCAGCGCTACAAAGAAGTCTCGCTTCCCATCGGTCAAAAGGGCCATGCTGAAAAAAGTGTAAAAACCAGAAATGCAGGACAGGCCAAGGAGAAATGGGAGCCTTGCTACGCGGATGGGTGGGTTGCAAATTGCCAACAGCCACTCTGGAGAAGTGTACGGTGTGTCCGGAAACATCTAAAAAACACAGCTTAGAGAGCATTGGGCACTTCTGCTCATGGGCGTATAAATTGGGAAAGCTAAAAATCAGCAAGACACAGGCACCCCAAAGTTTAGGGCTGCTCTGTTGACAAAACCTCCACTTCATTACACCTTAAATATCCCAGGAAAGAGAAAAATGGATAAAGAATTTCTGGTCCTTATGTACAAGGGACTATCACTCAGCCATGAAATCAATGTCATAAGGCTAGTAGCATCATGATGAGTGGATTTAGGTACGAGGATTCTAAGTGAAATAAGTCACACAGAAAAAGACACTTATCATAAGATATCACTTATAGAGGGAATGTAACATCCGCTACACTTGAACTGAATTACAAAACAGAACAGTCACACGTTTAGAAAACACACTATGGCTGCTTCACGGGAAAGGTGAGGTGGGGTGATGCATAAAACAAGGGTTTCAAATTAGCTCACATACCGTTCCATAAACCCAATATGTAATAGACAAGACCTACTCCTTCCTCAGTGAACTGGACTCAACACCTCCTATTCACCGCACAAGAATATATCTGACTAGTAAGAATCTTAAAACCTATGTATGATTATCTCTCTGTAAGTGAGTCAAGTGGGTGTAAAGCGGCATAAACACAGCAGTGAACAGCAGCTAAACCCCATTATAAAAATTAATTACTTTTCAAAACCCATGAAACAAAGACAGTGAAAGAGAGAGAAATTCTTACAAAATTCGTTCAGGGGCTGTGAGGCAACCTGGATTGACCATACCTAGACACACAGCTGGAGGAGACATAAAGGTGGACACTCTTGGGCTTGAGAGGTTTGGTGAGGTTGGGTGAGCAAACGCAGACCCTTTAAAGTAATACTGCGTGGTACCCATCCCATGGGTCCCAAAACTCCAGGTTCAAGGGCATCTTCCTACATCGAAAACATGCATGAGAATCCAAGAAGATGGTACACCGTGTGATCGGGAAAGGTTTCTAAAACGCACCTCATTTCTCATCTCCTTGTGCTCGGGTTCGCCATTCCAGCCGCTTTACTAGCAATCTCCCTACTTGGAGAATCAGCACCTTTAACCTCCGGTTCCGTACAGGTTGCAATTTGTCCTGAGGATGAACGGGAAGAGGGGGAACCAATGAGAGACAAGCTCTAGGTGTGGGGGCAGGCACAGGTCACTCTATTTTCCCATCAGGAAGAAGAGATAACCACAGGCTCAGCCTGCCCCCCGGAACCAGAATAGGGCCAGAAGCCATCCTGCGCTTTTGCGGCCAGCTCCCACAAAAGCGAGTTGAAAAATGGAGCTCAGGGGCACTGCAATTCACAAACCTGCAGAGTTATAAATGATAACTCTCGTCCACAAATATATTGAGGGAAGGCAACGAAGAGGATTTGAAAGCAAGGCCGAATTGCAGGAAACAGATTTCAGGAGGTAGATTCGAATCGCCTTGAAAGCACATGAAAAGCGGCAAAACGTCGACAATGATGCCCTTGGCCAAAAAGGGCGTATGCGTTTTTTCCTGAATATATTCAGGAAAAAACGCATACGCCCTTTTTGGCCAACCAAGCCACCTGGAAAGGCAAATCAGCGCTACAAAGAAGTCTCGCTTCCCATCGGTCAAAAGGGCCATGCTGAAAAAAGTGTAAAAACCAGAAATGCAGGACAGGCCAAGGAGAAATGGGAGCCTTGCTACGCGGATGGGTGGGTTGCAAATTGCCAACAGCCACTCTGGAGAAGTGTACGGTGTGTCCGGAAACATCTAAAAAACACAGCTTAGAGAGCATTGGGCACTTCTGCTCATGGGCGTATAAATTGGGAAAGCTAAAAATCAGCAAGACACAGGCACCCCAAAGTTTAGGGCTGCTCTGTTGACAAAACCTCCACTTCATTACACCTTAAATATCCCAGGAAAGAGAAAAATGGATAAAGAATTTCTGGTCCTTATGTACAAGGGACTATCACTCAGCCATGAAATCAATGTCATAAGGCTAGTAGCATCATGATGAGTGGATTTAGGTACGAGGATTCTAAGTGAAATAAGTCACACAGAAAAAGACACTTATCATAAGATATCACTTATAGAGGGAATGTAAAATCCGCTACACTTGAACTGAATTACAAAACAGAACAGTCACACGTTTAGAAAACACACTATGGCTGCTTCACGGGAAAGGTGAGGTGGGGTGATGCATAAAACAAGGGTTTCAAATTAGCTCACATACCGTTCTATAAACCCAATATGTAATAGACAAGACCTACTCCTTCCTCAGTGAACTGGACTCAACACCTCCTATTCACCGCACAAGAATATATCTGACTAGTAAGAATCTTAAAACCTATGTATGATTATCTCTCTGTAAGTGAGTCAAGTGGGTGTAAAGCGGCATAAACACAGCAGTGAACAGCAGCTAAACCCCATTATAAAAATAAATTACTTTTCAAAACCCATGAAACAAAGACAGTGAAAGAGAGAGAAATTCTTACAAAATTCGTTCAGGGGCTGTGAGGCAACCTGGATTGACCATACCTAGACACACAGCTGGAGGAGACATAAAGGTGGACACTCTTGGGCTTGAGAGGTTTGGTGAGGTTGGGTGAGCAAACGCAGACCCTTTAAAGTAATACTGCGTGGTACCCATCCCATGGGTCCCAAAACTCCACGTTCAAGGGCATCTTCCTACATCGAAAACATGCATGAGAATCCAAGAAGATGGTACACCGTGTGATCGGGAAAGGTTTCTAAAACGCACCTCATTTCTCATCTCCTTGTGCTCGGGTTCGCCATTCCAGCCGCTTTACTAGCAATCTCCCTACTTGGAGAATCAGCACCTTTAACCTCCGGTTCCGTACAGGTTGCAATTTGTCCTGAGGATGAACGGGAAGAGGGGGAACCAATGAGAGACAAGCTCTAGGTGTGGGGGCAGGCACAGGTCACTCTATTTTCCCATCAGGAAGAAGAGATAACCACAGGCTCAGCCTGCCCCCCGGAACCAGAATAGGGCCAGAAGCCATCCTGCGCTTTTGCGGCCAGCTCCCACAAAAGCGAGTTGAAAAATGGAGCTCAGGGGCACTGCAATTCACAAACCTGCAGAGTTATAAATGATAACTCTCGTCCACAAATATATTGAGGGAAGGCAACGAAGAGGTTTCGAAAGCAAGGCCGAATTGCAGGAAACAGATTTCAGGAGGTAGATTCGAATCGCCTTGAAAGCACATGAAAAGCGGCAAAACGTCGACAATGATGCCCTTGGCCAAAAAGGGCGTATGCGTTTTTTCCTGAATATATTCAGGAAAAAACGCATACGCCCTTTTTGGCCAACCAAGCCACCTGGAAAGGCAAATCAGCGCTACAAAGAAGTCTCGCTTCCCATCGGTCAAAAGGGCCATGCTGAAAAAAGTGTAAAAACCAGAAATGCAGGACAGGCCAAGGAGAAATGGGAGCCTTGCTACGCGGATGGGTGGGTTGCAAATTGCCAACAGCCACTCTGGAGAAGTGTACGGTGTGTCCGGAAACATCTAAAAAACACAGCTTAGAGAGCATTGGGCACTTCTGCTCATGGGCGTATAAATTGGGAAAGCTAAAAATCAGCAAGACACAGGCATCCCAAAGTTTAGGGCTGCTCTGTTGACAAAACCTCCACTTCATTACACCTTAAATATCCCAGGAAAGAGAAAAATGGATAAAGAATTTCTGGTCCTTATGTACAAGGGACTATCACTCAGCCATGAAATCAATGTCATAAGGCTAGTAGCATCATGATGAGTGGATTTAGGTACGAGGATTCTAAGTGAAATAAGTCACACAGAAAAAGACACTTATCATAAGATATCACTTATAGAGGGAATGTAAAATCCGCTACACTTGAACTGAATTACAAAACAGAACAGTCACACGTTTAGAAAACACACTATGGCTGCTTCACGGGAAAGGTGAGGTGGGGTGATGCATAAAACAAGGGTTTCAAATTAGCTCACATACCGTTCCATAAACCCAATATGTAATAGACAAGACCTACTCCTTCCTCAGTGAACTGGACTCAACACCTCCTATTCACCGCACAAGAATATATCTGACTAGTAAGAATCTTAAAACCTATGTATGATTATCTCTCTGTAAGTGAGTCAAGTGGGTGTAAAGCGGCATAAACACAGCAGTGAACAGCAGCTAAACCCCATTATAAAAATTAATTACTTTTCAAAACCCATGAAACAAAGACAGTGAAAGAGAGAGAAATTCTTACAAAATTCGTTCAGGGGCTGTGAGGCAACCTGGATTGACCATACCTAGACACACAGCTGGAGGAGACATAAAGGTGGACACTCTTGGGCTTGAGAGGTTTGGTGAGGTTGGGTGAGCAAACGCAGACCCTTTAAAGTAATACTGCGTGGTACCCATCCCATGGGTCCCAAAACTCCACGTTCAAGGGCATCTTCCTACATCGAAAACATGCATGAGAATCCAAGAAGATGGTACACCGTGTGATCGGGAAAGGTTTCTAAAACGCACCTCATTTCTCATCTCCTTGTGCTCGGGTTCGCCATTCCAGCCGCTTTACTAGCAATCTCCCTACTTGGAGAATCAGCACCTTTAACCTCCGGTTCCGTACAGGTTGCAATTTGTCCTGAGGATGAACGGGAAGAGGGGGAACCAATGAGAGACAAGCTCTAGGTGTGGGGGCAGGCACAGGTCACTCTATTTTCCCATCAGGAAGAAGAGATAACCACAGGCTCAGCCTGCCCCCCGGAACCAGAATAGGGCCAGAAGCCATCCTGCGCTTTTGCGGCCAGCTCCCACAAAAGCGAGTTGAAAAATGGAGCTCAGGGGCACTGCAATTCACAAACCTGCAGAGTTATAAATGATAACTCTCGTCCACAAATATATTGAGGGAAGGCAACGAAGAGGATTTGAAAGCAAGGCCGAATTGCAGGAAACAGATTTCAGGAGGTAGATTCGAATCGCCTTGAAAGCACATGAAAAGCGGCAAAACGTCGACAATGATGCCCTTGGCCAAAAAGGGCGTATGCGTTTTTTCCTGAATATATTCAGGAAAAAACGCATACGCCCTTTTTGGCCAACCAAGCCACCTGGAAAGGCAAATCAGCGCTACAAAGAAGTCTCGCTTCCCATCGGTCAAAAGGGCCATGCTGAAAAAAGTGTAAAAACCAGAAATGCAGGACAGGCCAAGGAGAAATGGGAGCCTTGCTACGCGGATGGGTGGGTTGCAAATTGCCAACAGCCACTCTGGAGAAGTGTACGGTGTGTCCGGAAACATCTAAAAAACACAGCTTAGAGAGCATTGGGCACTTCTGCTCATGGGCGTATAAATTGGGAAAGCTAAAAATCAGCAAGACACAGGCACCCCAAAGTTTAGGGCTGCTCTGTTGACAAAACCTCCACTTCATTACACCTTAAATATCCCAGGAAAGAGAAAAATGGATAAAGAATTTCTGGTCCTTATGTACAAGGGACTATCACTCAGCCATGAAATCAATGTCATAAGGCTAGTAGCATCATGATGAGTGGATTTAGGTACGAGGATTCTAAGTGAAATAAGTCACACAGAAAAAGACACTTATCATAAGATATCACTTATAGAGGGAATGTAAAATCCGCTACACTTGAACTGAATTACAAAACAGAACAGTCACACGTTTAGAAAACACACTATGGCTGCTTCACGGGAAAGGTGAGGTGGGGTGATGCATAAAACAAGGGTTTCAAATTAGCTCACATACCGTTCCATAAACCCAATATGTAATAGACAAGACCTACTCCTTCCTCAGTGAACTGGACTCAACACCTCCTATTCACCGCACAAGAATATATCTGACTAGTAAGAATCTTAAAACCTATGTATGATTATCTCTCTGTAAGTGAGTCAAGTGGGTGTAAAGCGGCATAAACACAGCAGTGAACAGCAGCTAAACCCCATTATAAAAATAAATTACTTTTCAAAACCCATGAAACAAAGACAGTGAAAGAGAGAGAAATTCTTACAAAATTCGTTCAGGGGCTGTGAGGCAACCTGGATTGACCATACCTAGACACACAGCTGGAGGAGACATAAAGGTGGACACTCTTGGGCTTGAGAGGTTTGGTGAGGTTGGGTGAGCAAACGCAGACCCTTTAAAGTAATACTGCGTGGTACCCATCCCATGGGTCCCAAAACTCCAGGTTCAAGGGCATCTTCCTACATCGAAAACATGCATGAGAATCCAAGAAGATGGTACACCGTGTGATCGGGAAAGGTTTCTAAAACGCACCTCATTTCTCATCTCCTTGTGCTCGGGTTCGCCATTCCAGCCGCTTTACTAGCAATCTCCCTACTTGGAGAATCAGCACCTTTAACCTCCGGTTCCGTACAGGTTGCAATTTGTCCTGAGGATGAACGGGAAGAGGGGGAACCAATGAGAGACAAGCTCTAGGTGTGGGGGCAGGCACAGGTCACTCTATTTTCCCATCAGGAAGAAGAGATAACCACAGGCTCAGCCTGCCCCCCGGAACCAGAATAGGGCCAGAAGCCATCCTGCGCTTTTGCGGCCAGCTCCCACAAAAGCGAGTTGAAAAATGGAGCTCAGGGGCACTGCAATTCACAAACCTGCAGAGTTATAAATGATAACTCTCGTCCACAAATATATTGAGGGAAGGCAACGAAGAGGTTTCGAAAGCAAGGCCGAATTGCAGGAAACAGATTTCAGGAGGTAGATTCGAATCGCCTTGAAAGCACATGAAAAGCGGCAAAACGTCGACAATGATGCCCTTGGCCAAAAAGGGCGTATGCGTTTTTTCCTGAATATATTCAGGAAAAAACGCATACGCCCTTTTTGGCCAACCAAGCCACCTGGAAAGGCAAATCAGCGCTACAAAGAAGTCTCGCTTCCCATCGGTCAAAAGGGCCATGCTGAAAAAAGTGTAAAAACCAGAAATGCAGGACAGGCCAAGGAGAAATGGGAGCCTTGCTACGCGGATGGGTGGGTTGCAAATTGCCAACAGCCACTCTGGAGAAGTGTACGGTGTGTCCGGAAACATCTAAAAAACACAGCTTAGAGAGCATTGGGCACTTCTGCTCATGGGCGTATAAATTGGGAAAGCTAAAAATCAGCAAGACACAGGCACCCCAAAGTTTAGGGCTGCTCTGTTGACAAAACCTCCACTTCATTACACCTTAAATATCCCAGGAAAGAGAAAAATGGATAAAGAATTTCTGGTCCTTATGTACAAGGGACTATCACTCAGCCATGAAATCAATGTCATAAGGCTAGTAGCATCATGATGAGTGGATTTAGGTACGAGGATTCTAAGTGAAATAAGTCACACAGAAAAAGACACTTATCATAAGATATCACTTATAGAGGGAATGTAAAATCCGCTACACTTGAACTGAATTACAAAACAGAACAGTCACACGTTTAGAAAACACACTATGGCTGCTTCACGGGAAAGGTGAGGTGGGGTGATGCATAAAACAAGGGTTTCAAATTAGCTCACATACCGTTCCATAAACCCAATATGTAATAGACAAGACCTACTCCTTCCTCAGTGAACTGGACTCAACACCTCCTATTCACCGCACAAGAATATATCTGACTAGTAAGAATCTTAAAACCTATGTATGATTATCTCTCTGTAAGTGAGTCAAGTGGGTGTAAAGCGGCATAAACACAGCAGTGAACAGCAGCTAAACCCCATTATAAAAATAAATTACTTTTCAAAACCCATGAAACAAAGACAGTGAAAGAGAGAGAAATTCTTACAAAATTCGTTCAGGGGCTGTGAGGCAACCTGGATTGACCATACCTAGACACACAGCTGGAGGAGACATAAAGGTGGACACTCTTGGGCTTGAGAGGTTTGGTGAGGTTGGGTGAGCAAACGCAGACCCTTTAAAGTAATACTGCGTGGTACCCATCCCATGGGTCCCAAAACTCCAGGTTCAAGGGCATCTTCCTACATCGAAAACATGCATGAGAATCCAAGAAGATGGTACACCGTGTGATCGGGAAAGGTTTCTAAAACGCACCTCATTTCTCATCTCCTTGTGCTCGGGTTCGCCATTCCAGCCGCTTTACTAGCAATCTCCCTACTTGGAGAATCAGCACCTTTAACCTCCGGTTCCGTACAGGTTGCAATTTGTCCTGAGGATGAACGGGAAGAGGGGGAACCAATGAGAGACAAGCTCTAGGTGTGGGGGCAGGCACAGGTCACTCTATTTTCCCATCAGGAAGAAGAGATAACCACAGGCTCAGCCTGCCCCCCGGAACCAGAATAGGGCCAGAAGCCATCCTGCGCTTTTGCGGCCAGCTCCCACAAAAGCGAGTTGAAAAATGGAGCTCAGGGGCACTGCAATTCACAAACCTGCAGAGTTATAAATGATAACTCTCGTCCACAAATATATTGAGGGAAGGCAACGAAGAGGTTTCGAAAGCAAGGCCGAATTGCAGGAAACAGATTTCAGGAGGTAGATTCGAATCGCCTTGAAAGCACATGAAAAGCGGCAAAACGTCGACAATGATGCCCTTGGCCAAAAAGGGCGTATGCGTTTTTTCCTGAATATATTCAGGAAAAAACGCATACGCCCTTTTTGGCCAACCAAGCCACCTGGAAAGGCAAATCAGCGCTACAAAGAAGTCTCGCTTCCCATCGGTCAAAAGGGCCATGCTGAAAAAAGTGTAAAAACCAGAAATGCAGGACAGGCCAAGGAGAAATGGGAGCCTTGCTACGCGGATGGGTGGGTTGCAAATTGCCAACAGCCACTCTGGAGAAGTGTACGGTGTGTCCGGAAACATCTAAAAAACACAGCTTAGAGAGCATTGGGCACTTCTGCTCATGGGCGTATAAATTGGGAAAGCTAAAAATCAGCAAGACACAGGCACCCCAAAGTTTAGGGCTGCTCTGTTGACAAAACCTCCACTTCATTACACCTTAAATATCCCAGGAAAGAGAAAAATGGATAAAGAATTTCTGGTCCTTATGTACAAGGGACTATCACTCAGCCATGAAATCAATGTCATAAGGCTAGTAGCATCATGATGAGTGGATTTAGGTACGAGGATTCTAAGTGAAATAAGTCACACAGAAAAAGACACTTATCATAAGATATCACTTATAGAGGGAATGTAAAATCCGCTACACTTGAACTGAATTACAAAACAGAACAGTCACACGTTTAGAAAACACACTATGGCTGCTTCACGGGAAAGGTGAGGTGGGGTGATGCATAAAACAAGGGTTTCAAATTAGCTCACATACCGTTCCATAAACCCAATATGTAATAGACAAGACCTACTCCTTCCTCAGTGAACTGGACTCAACACCTCCTATTCACCGCACAAGAATATATCTGACTAGTAAGAATCTTAAAACCTATGTATGATTATCTCTCTGTAAGTGAGTCAAGTGGGTGTAAAGCGGCATAAACACAGCAGTGAACAGCAGCTAAACCCCATTATAAAAATAAATTACTTTTCAAAACCCATGAAACAAAGACAGTGAAAGAGAGAGAAATTCTTACAAAATTCGTTCAGGGGCTGTGAGGCAACCTGGATTGACCATACCTAGACACACAGCTGGAGGAGACATAAAGGTGGACACTCTTGGGCTTGAGAGGTTTGGTGAGGTTGGGTGAGCAAACGCAGACCCTTTAAAGTAATACTGCGTGGTACCCATCCCATGGGTCCCAAAACTCCAGGTTCAAGGGCATCTTCCTACATCGAAAACATGCATGAGAATCCAAGAAGATGGTACACCGTGTGATCGGGAAAGGTTTCTAAAACGCACCTCATTTCTCATCTCCTTGTGCTCGGGTTCGCCATTCCAGCCGCTTTACTAGCAATCTCCCTACTTGGAGAATCAGCACCTTTAACCTCCGGTTCCGTACAGGTTGCAATTTGTCCTGAGGATGAACGGGAAGAGGGGGAACCAATGAGAGACAAGCTCTAGGTGTGGGGGCAGGCACAGGTCACTCTATTTTCCCATCAGGAAGAAGAGATAACCACAGGCTCAGCCTGCCCCCCGGAACCAGAATAGGGCCAGAAGCCATCCTGCGCTTTTGCGGCCAGCTCCCACAAAAGCGAGTTGAAAAATGGAGCTCAGGGGCACTGCAATTCACAAACCTGCAGAGTTATAAATGATAACTCTCGTCCACAAATATATTGAGGGAAGGCAACGAAGAGGTTTCGAAAGCAAGGCCGAATTGCAGGAAACAGATTTCAGGAGGTAGATTCGAATCGCCTTGAAAGCACATGAAAAGCGGCAAAACGTCGACAATGATGCCCTTGGCCAAAAAGGGCGTATGCGTTTTTTCCTGAATATATTCAGGAAAAAACGCATACGCCCTTTTTGGCCAACCAAGCCACCTGGAAAGGCAAATCAGCGCTACAAGGAAGTCTCGCTTCCCATCGGTCAAAAGGGCCATGCTGAAAAAAGTGTAAAAACCAGAAATGCAGGACAGGCCAAGGAGAAATGGGAGCCTTGCTACGCGGATGGGTGGGTTGCAAATTGCCAACAGCCACTCTGGAGAAGTGTACGGTGTGTCCGGAAACATCTAAAAAACACAGCTTAGAGAGCATTGGGCACTTCTGCTCATGGGCGTATAAATTGGGAAAGCTAAAAATCAGCAAGACACAGGCACCCCAAAGTTTAGGGCTGCTCTGTTGACAAAACCTCCACTTCATTACACCTTAAATATCCCAGGAAAGAGAAAAATGGATAAAGAATTTCTGGTCCTTATGTACAAGGGACTATCACTCAGCCATGAAATCAATGTCATAAGGCTAGTAGCATCATGATGAGTGGATTTAGGTACGAGGATTCTAAGTGAAATAAGTCACACAGAAAAAGACACTTATCATAAGATATCACTTATAGAGGGAATGTAAAATCCGCTACACTTGAACTGAATTACAAAACAGAACAGTCACACGTTTAGAAAACACACTATGGCTGCTTCACGGGAAAGGTGAGGTGGGGTGATGCATAAAACAAGGGTTTCAAATTAGCTCACATACCGTTCCATAAACCCAATATGTAATAGACAAGACCTACTCCTTCCTCAGTGAACTGGACTCAACACCTCCTATTCACCGCACAAGAATATATCTGACTAGTAAGAATCTTAAAACCTATGTATGATTATCTCTCTGTAAGTGAGTCAAGTGGGTGTAAAGCGGCATAAACACAGCAGTGAACAGCAGCTAAACCCCATTATAAAAATTAATTACTTTTCAAAACCCATGAAACAAAGACAGTGAAAGAGAGAGAAATTCTTACAAAATTCGTTCAGGGGCTGTGAGGCAACCTGGATTGACCATACCTAGACAAACAGCTGGAGGAGACATAAAGGTGGACATTCTTGGGCTTGAGAGGTTTGGTGAGGTTGGGTGAGCAAACGCAGACCCTTTAAAGTAATACTGCGTGGTACCCATCCCATGGGTCCCAAAACTCCAGGTTCAAGGGCATCTTCCTACATCGAAAACATGCATGAGAATCCAAGAAGATGGTACACCGTGTGATCGGGAAAGGTTTCTAAAACGCACCTCATTTCTCATCTCCTTGTGCTCGGGTTCGCCATTCCAGCCGCTTTACTAGCAATCTCCCTACTTGGAGAATCAGCACCTTTGACCTCCTGTTCCGTACAGGTTGCAATTTGTCCTGAGGATGAACGGGAAGAGGGGGAACCAATGAGAGACAAGCTCTAGGTGTGGGGGCAGGCACAGGTCACTCTATTTTCCCATCAGGAAGAAGAGATAACCACAGGCTCAGCCTGCCCCCCGGAACCAGAATAGGGCCAGAAGCCATCCTGCGCTTTTGCGGCCAGCTCCCACAAAAGCGAGTTGAAAAATGGAGCTCAGGGGCACTGCAATTCACAAACCTGCAGAGTTATAAATGATAACTCTCGTCCACAAATATATTGAGGGAAGGCAACGAAGAGGTTTCGAAAGCAAGGCCGAATTGCAGGAAACAGATTTCAGGAGGTAGATTCGAATCGCCTTGAAAGCACATGAAAAGCGGCAAAACGTCGACAATGATGCCCTTGGCCAAAAAGGGCGTATGCGTTTTTTCCTGAATATATTCAGGAAAAAACGCATACGCCCTTTTTGGCCAACCAAGCCACCTGGAAAGGCAAATCAGCGCTACAAAGAAGTCTCGCTTCCCATCGGTCAAAAGGGCCATGCTGAAAAAAGTGTAAAAACCAGAAATGCAGGACAGGCCAAGGAGAAATGGGAGCCTTGCTACGCGGATGGGTGGGTTGCAAATTGCCAACAGCCACTCTGGAGAAGTGTACGGTGTGTCCGGAAACATCTAAAAAACACAGCTTAGAGAGCATTGGGCACTTCTGCTCATGGGCGTATAAATTGGGAAAGCTAAAAATCAGCAAGACACAGGCACCCCAAAGTTTAGGGCTGCTCTGTTGACAAAACCTCCACTTCATTACACCTTAAATATCCCAGGAAAGAGAAAAATGGATAAAGAATTTCTGGTCCTTATGTACAAGGGACTATCACTCAGCCATGAAATCAATGTCATAAGGCTAGTAGCATCATGATGAGTGGATTTAGGTACGAGGATTCTAAGTGAAATAAGTCACACAGAAAAAGACACTTATCATAAGATATCACTTATAGAGGGAATGTAAAATCCGCTACACTTGAACTGAATTACAAAACAGAACAGTCACACGTTTAGAAAACACACTATGGCTGCTTCACGGGAAAGGTGAGGTGGGGTGATGCATAAAACAAGGGTTTCAAATTAGCTCACATACCGTTCTATAAACCCAATATGTAATAGACAAGACCTACTCCTTCCTCAGTGAACTGGACTCAACACCTCCTATTCACCGCACAAGAATATATCTGACTAGTAAGAATCTTAAAACCTATGTATGATTATCTCTCTGTAAGTGAGTCAAGTGGGTGTAAAGCGGCATAAACACAGCAGTGAACAGCAGCTAAACCCCATTATAAAAATAAATTACTTTTCAAAACCCATGAAACAAAGACAGTGAAAGAGAGAGAAATTCTTACAAAATTCGTTCAGGGGCTGTGAGGCAACCTGGATTGACCATACCTAGACACACAGCTGGAGGAGACATAAAGGTGGACACTCTTGGGCTTGAGAGGTTTGGTGAGGTTGGGTGAGCAAACGCAGACCCTTTAAAGTAATACTGCGTGGTACCCATCCCATGGGTCCCAAAACTCCAGGTTCAAGGGCATCTTCCTACATCGAAAACATGCATGAGAATCCAAGAAGATGGTACACCGTGTGATCGGGAAAGGTTTCTAAAACGCACCTCATTTCTCATCTCCTTGTGCTCGGGTTCGCCATTCCAGCCGCTTTACTAGCAATCTCCCTACTTGGAGAATCAGCACCTTTGACCTCCTGTTCCGTACAGGTTGCAATTTGTCCTGAGGATGAACGGGAAGAGGGGGAACCAATGAGAGACAAGCTCTAGGTGTGGGGGCAGGCACAGGTCACTCTATTTTCCCATCAGGAAGAAGAGATAACCACAGGCTCAGCCTGCCCCCCGGAACCAGAATAGGGCCAGAAGCCATCCTGCGCTTTTGCGGCCAGCTCCCACAAAAGCGAGTTGAAAAATGGAGCTCAGGGGCACTGCAATTCACAAACCTGCAGAGTTATAAATGATAACTCTCGTCCACAAATATATTGAGGGAAGGCAACGAAGAGGTTTCGAAAGCAAGGCCGAATTGCAGGAAACAGATTTCAGGAGGTAGATTCGAATCGCCTTGAAAGCACATGAAAAGCGGCAAAACGTCGACAATGATGCCCTTGGCCAAAAAGGGCGTATGCGTTTTTTCCTGAATATATTCAGGAAAAAACGCATACGCCCTTTTTGGCCAACCAAGCCACCTGGAAAGGCAAATCAGCGCTACAAAGAAGTCTCGCTTCCCATCGGTCAAAAGGGCCATGCTGAAAAAAGTGTAAAAACCAGAAATGCAGGACAGGCCAAGGAGAAATGGGAGCCTTGCTACGCGGATGGGTGGGTTGCAAATTGCCAACAGCCACTCTGGAGAAGTGTACGGTGTGTCCGGAAACATCTAAAAAACACAGCTTAGAGAGCATTGGGCACTTCTGCTCATGGGCGTATAAATTGGGAAAGCTAAAAATCAGCAAGACACAGGCACCCCAAAGTTTAGGGCTGCTCTGTTGACAAAACCTCCACTTCATTACACCTTAAATATCCCAGGAAAGAGAAAAATGGATAAAGAATTTCTGGTCCTTATGTACAAGGGACTATCACTCAGCCATGAAATCAATGTCATAAGGCTAGTAGCATCATGATGAGTGGATTTAGGTACGAGGATTCTAAGTGAAATAAGTCACACAGAAAAAGACACTTATCATAAGATATCACTTATAGAGGGAATGTAAAATCCGCTACACTTGAACTGAATTACAAAACAGAACAGTCACACGTTTAGAAAACACACTATGGCTGCTTCACGGGAAAGGTGAGGTGGGGTGATGCATAAAACAAGGGTTTCAAATTAGCTCACATACCGTTCTATAAACCCAATATGTAATAGACAAGACCTACTCCTTCCTCAGTGAACTGGACTCAACACCTCCTATTCACCGCACAAGAATATATCTGACTAGTAAGAATCTTAAAACCTATGTATGATTATCTCTCTGTAAGTGAGTCAAGTGGGTGTAAAGCGGCATAAACACAGCAGTGAACAGCAGCTAAACCCCATTATAAAAATAAATTACTTTTCAAAACCCATGAAACAAAGACAGTGAAAGAGAGAGAAATTCTTACAAAATTCGTTCAGGGGCTGTGAGGCAACCTGGATTGACCATACCTAGACACACAGCTGGAGGAGACATAAAGGTGGACACTCTTGGGCTTGAGAGGTTTGGTGAGGTTGGGTGAGCAAACGCAGACCCTTTAAAGTAATACTGCGTGGTACCCATCCCATGGGTCGCAAAACTCCAGGTTCAAGGGCATCTTCCTACATCGAAAACATGCATGAGAATCCAAGAAGATGGTACACCGTGTGATCGGGAAAGGTTTCTAAAACGCACCTCATTTCTCATCTCCTTGTGCTCGGGTTCGCCATTCCAGCCGCTTTACTAGCAATCTCCCTACTTGGAGAATCAGCACCTTTAACCTCCTGTTCCGTACAGGTTGCAATTTGTCCTGAGGATGAACGGGAAGAGGGGGAACCAATGAGAGACAAGCTCTAGGTGTGGGGGCAGGCACAGGTCACTCTATTTTCCCATCAGGAAGAAGAGATAACCACAGGCTCAGCCTGCCCCCCGGAACCAGAATAGGGCCAGAAGCCATCCTGCGCTTTTGCGGCCAGCTCCCACAAAAGCGAGTTGAAAAATGGAGCTCAGGGGCACTGCAATTCACAAACCTGCAGAGTTATAAATGATAACTCTCGTCCACAAATATATTGAGGGAAGGCAACGAAGAGGTTTCGAAAGCAAGGCCAAATTGCAGGAAACAGATTTCAGGAGGTAGATTCGAATCGCCTTGAAAGCACATGAAAAGCGGCAAAACGTCGACAATGATGCCCTTGGACAAAAAGGGCGTATGCGTTTTTTCCTGAATATATTCAGGAAAAAAAGCATACGCCCTTTTTGGCCAACCAAGCCACCTGGAAAGGCAAATCAGCGCTACAAAGAAGTCTCGCTTCCCATCGGTCAAAAGGGCCATGCTGAAAAAAGTGTAAAAACCAGAAATGCAGGACAGGCCAAGGAGAAATGGGAGCCTTGCTACGCGGATGGGTGGGTTGCAAATTGCCAACAGCCACTCTGGAGAAGTGTACGGTGTGTCCGGAAACATCTAAAAAACACAGCTTAGAGAGCATTGGGCACTTCTGCTCATGGGCGTATAAATTGGGAAAGCTAAAAATCAGCAAGACACAGGCACCCCAAAGTTTAGGGCTGCTCTGTTGACAAAACCTCCACTTCATTACACCTTAAATATCCCAGGAAAGAGAAAAATGGATAAAGAATTTCTGGTCCTTATGTACAAGGGACTATCACTCAGCCATGAAATCAATGTCATAAGGCTAGTAGCATCATGATGAGTGGATTTAGGTACGAGGATTCTAAGTGAAATAAGTCACACAGAAAAAGACACTTATCATAAGATATCACTTATAGAGGGAATGTAAAATCCGCTACACTTGAACTGAATTACAAAACAGAACAGTCACACGTTTAGAAAACACACTATGGCTGCTTCACGGGAAAGGTGAGGTGGGGTGATGCATAAAACAAGGGTTTCAAATTAGCTCACATACCGTTCCATAAACCCAATATGTAATAGACAAGACCTACTCCTTCCTCAGTGAACTGGACTCAACACCTCCTATTCACCGCACAAGAATATATCTGACTAGTAAGAATCTTAAAACCTATGTATGATTATCTCTCTGTAAGTGAGTCAAGTGGGTGTAAAGCGGCATAAACACAGCAGTGAACAGCAGCTAAACCCCATTATAAAAATTAATTACTTTTCAAAACCCATGAAACAAAGACAGTGAAAGAGAGAGAAATTCTTACAAAATTCGTTCAGGGGCTGTGAGGCAACCTGGATTGACCATACCTAGACACACAGCTGGAGGAGACATAAAGGTGGACACTCTTGGGCTTGAGAGGTTTGGTGAGGTTGGGTGAGCAAACGCAGACCCTTTAAAGTAATACTGCGTGGTACCCATCCCATGGGTCGCAAAACTCCAGGTTCAAGGGCATCTTCCTACATCGAAAACATGCATGAGAATCCAAGAAGATGGTACACCGTGTGATCGGGAAAGGTTTCTAAAACGCACCTCATTTCTCATCTCCTTGTGCTCGGGTTCGCCATTCCAGCCGCTTTACTAGCAATCTCCCTACTTGGAGAATCAGCACCTTTAACCTCCGGTTCCGTACAGGTTGCAATTTGTCCTGAGGATGAACGGGAAGAGGGGGAACCAATGAGAGACAAGCTCTAGGTGTGGGGGCAGGCACAGGTCACTCTATTTTCCCATCAGGAAGAAGAGATAACCACAGGCTCAGCCTGCCCCCCGGAACCAGAATAGGGCCAGAAGCCATCCTGCGCTTTTGCGGCCAGCTCCCACAAAAGCGAGTTGAAAAATGGAGCTCAGGGGCACTGCAATTCACAAACCTGCAGAGTTATAAATGATAACTCTCGTCCACAAATATATTGAGGGAAGGCAACGAAGAGGTTTCGAAAGCAAGGCCAAATTGCAGGAAACAGATTTCAGGAGGTAGATTCGAATCGCCTTGAAAGCACATGAAAAGCGGCAAAACGTCGACAATGATGCCCTTGGACAAAAAGGGCGTATGCGTTTTTTCCTGAATATATTCAGGAAAAAACGCATACGCCCTTTTTGGCCAACCAAGCCACCTGGAAAGGCAAATCAGCGCTACAAAGAAGTCTCGCTTCCCATCGGTCAAAAGGGCCATGCTGAAAAAAGTGTAAAAACCAGAAATGCAGGACAGGCCAAGGAGAAATGGGAGCCTTGCTACGCGGATGGGTGGGTTGCAAATTGCCAACAGCCACTCTGGAGAAGTGTACGGTGTGTCCGGAAACATCTAAAAAACACAGCTTAGAGAGCATTGGGCACTTCTGCTCATGGGCGTATAAATTGGGAAAGCTAAAAATCAGCAAGACACAGGCACCCCAAAGTTTAGGGCTGCTCTGTTGACAAAACCTCCACTTCATTACACCTTAAATATCCCAGGAAAGAGAAAAATGGATAAAGAATTTCTGGTCCTTATGTACAAGGGACTATCACTCAGCCATGAAATCAATGTCATAAGGCTAGTAGCATCATGATGAGTGGATTTAGGTACGAGGATTCTAAGTGAAATAAGTCACACAGAAAAAGACACTTATCATAAGATATCACTTATAGAGGGAATGTAAAATCCGCTACACTTGAACTGAATTACAAAACAGAACAGTCACACGTTTAGAAAACACACTATGGCTGCTTCACGGGAAAGGTGAGGTGGGGTGATGCATAAAACAAGGGTTTCAAATTAGCTCACATACCGTTCCATAAACCCAATATGTAATAGACAAGACCTACTCCTTCCTCAGTGAACTGGACTCAACACCTCCTATTCACCGCACAAGAATATATCTGACTAGTAAGAATCTTAAAACCTATGTATGATTATCTCTCTGTAAGTGAGTCAAGTGGGTGTAAAGCGGCATAAACACAGCAGTGAACAGCAGCTAAACCCCATTATAAAAATTAATTACTTTTCAAAACCCATGAAACAAAGACAGTGAAAGAGAGAGAAATTCTTACAAAATTCGTTCAGGGGCTGTGAGGCAACCTGGATTGACCATACCTAGACACACAGCTGGAGGAGACATAAAGGTGGACACTCTTGGGCTTGAGAGGTTTGGTGAGGTTGGGTGAGCAAACGCAGACCCTTTAAAGTAATACTGCGTGGTACCCATCCCATGGGTCCCAAAACTCCACGTTCAAGGGCATCTTCCTACATCGAAAACATGCATGAGAATCCAAGAAGATGGTACACCGTGTGATCGGGAAAGGTTTCTAAAACGCACCTCATTTCTCATCTCCTTGTGCTCGGGTTCGCCATTCCAGCCGCTTTACTAGCAATCTCCCTACTTGGAGAATCAGCACCTTTGACCTCCGGTTCCGTACAGGTTGCAATTTGTCCTGAGGATGAACGGGAAGAGGGGGAACCAATGAGAGACAAGCTCTAGGTGTGGGGGCAGGCACAGGTCACTCTATTTTCCCATCAGGAAGAAGAGATAACCACAGGCTCAGCCTGCCCCCCGGAACCAGAATAGGGCCAGAAGCCATCCTGCGCTTTTGCGGCCAGCTCCCACAAAAGCGAGTTGAAAAATGGAGCTCAGGGGCACTGCAATTCACAAACCTGCAGAGTTATAAATGATAACTCTCGTCCACAAATATATTGAGGGAAGGCAACGAAGAGGTTTCGAAAGCAAGGCCGAATTGCAGGAAACAGATTTCAGGAGGTAGATTCGAATCGCCTTGAAAGCACATGAAAAGCGGCAAAACGTCGACAATGATGCCCTTGGCCAAAAAGGGCGTATGCGTTTTTTCCTGAATATATTCAGGAAAAAACGCATACGCCCTTTTTGGCCAACCAAGCCACCTGGAAAGGCAAATCAGCGCTACAAAGAAGTCTCGCTTCCCATCGGTCAAAAGGGCCATGCTGAAAAAAGTGTAAAAACCAGAAATGCAGGACAGGCCAAGGAGAAATGGGAGCCTTGCTACGCGGATGGGTGGGTTGCAAATTGCCAACAGCCACTCTGGAGAAGTGTACGGTGTGTCCGGAAACATCTAAAAAACACAGCTTAGAGAGCATTGGGCACTTCTGCTCATGGGCGTATAAATTGGGAAAGCTAAAAATCAGCAAGACACAGGCACCCCAAAGTTTAGGGCTGCTCTGTTGACAAAACCTCCACTTCATTACACCTTAAATATCCCAGGAAAGAGAAAAATGGATAAAGAATTTCTGGTCCTTATGTACAAGGGACTATCACTCAGCCATGAAATCAATGTCATAAGGCTAGTAGCATCATGATGAGTGGATTTAGGTACGAGGATTCTAAGTGAAATAAGTCACACAGAAAAAGACACTTATCATAAGATATCACTTATAGAGGGAATGTAAAATCCGCTACACTTGAACTGAATTACAAAACAGAACAGTCACACGTTTAGAAAACACACTATGGCTGCTTCACGGGAAAGGTGAGGTGGGGTGATGCATAAAACAAGGGTTTCAAATTAGCTCACATACCGTTCTATAAACCCAATATGTAATAGACAAGACCTACTCCTTCCTCAGTGAACTGGACTCAACACCTCCTATTCACCGCACAAGAATATATCTGACTAGTAAGAATCTTAAAACCTATGTATGATTATCTCTCTGTAAGTGAGTCAAGTGGGTGTAAAGCGGCATAAACACAGCAGTGAACAGCAGCTAAACCCCATTATAAAAATAAATTACTTTTCAAAACCCATGAAACAAAGACAGTGAAAGAGAGAGAAATTCTTACAAAATTCGTTCAGGGGCTGTGAGGCAACCTGGATTGACCATACCTAGACACACAGCTGGAGGAGACATAAAGGTGGACACTCTTGGGCTTGAGAGGTTTGGTGAGGTTGGGTGAGCAAACGCAGACCCTTTAAAGTAATACTGCGTGGTACCCATCCCATGGGTCCCAAAACTCCACGTTCAAGGGCATCTTCCTACATCGAAAACATGCATGAGAATCCAAGAAGATGGTACACCGTGTGATCGGGAAAGGTTTCTAAAACGCACCTCATTTCTCATCTCCTTGTGCTCGGGTTCGCCATTCCAGCCGCTTTACTAGCAATCTCCCTACTTGGAGAATCAGCACCTTTGACCTCCGGTTCCGTACAGGTTGCAATTTGTCCTGAGGATGAACGGGAAGAGGGGGAACCAATGAGAGACAAGCTCTAGGTGTGGGGGCAGGCACAGGTCACTCTATTTTCCCATCAGGAAGAAGAGATAACCACAGGCTCAGCCTGCCCCCCGGAACCAGAATAGGGCCAGAAGCCATCCTGCGCTTTTGCGGCCAGCTCCCACAAAAGCGAGTTGAAAAATGGAGCTCAGGGGCACTGCAATTCACAAACCTGCAGAGTTATAAATGATAACTCTCGTCCACAAATATATTGAGGGAAGGCAACGAAGAGGTTTCGAAAGCAAGGCCGAATTGCAGGAAACAGATTTCAGGAGGTAGATTCGAATCGCCTTGAAAGCACATGAAAAGCGGCAAAACGTCGACAATGATGCCCTTGGCCAAAAAGGGCGTATGCGTTTTTTCCTGAATATATTCAGGAAAAAACGCATACGCCCTTTTTGGCCAACCAAGCCACCTGGAAAGGCAAATCAGCGCTACAAAGAAGTCTCGCTTCCCATCGGTCAAAAGGGCCATGCTGAAAAAAGTGTAAAAACCAGAAATGCAGGACAGGCCAAGGAGAAATGGGAGCCTTGCTACGCGGATGGGTGGGTTGCAAATTGCCAACAGCCACTCTGGAGAAGTGTACGGTGTGTCCGGAAACATCTAAAAAACACAGCTTAGAGAGCATTGGGCACTTCTGCTCATGGGCGTATAAATTGGGAAAGCTAAAAATCAGCAAGACACAGGCACCCCAAAGTTTAGGGCTGCTCTGTTGACAAAACCTCCACTTCATTACACCTTAAATATCCCAGGAAAGAGAAAAATGGATAAAGAATTTCTGGTCCTTATGTACAAGGGACTATCACTCAGCCATGAAATCAATGTCATAAGGCTAGTAGCATCATGATGAGTGGATTTAGGTACGAGGATTCTAAGTGAAATAAGTCACACAGAAAAAGACACTTATCATAAGATATCACTTATAGAGGGAATGTAAAATCCGCTACACTTGAACTGAATTACAAAACAGAACAGTCACACGTTTAGAAAACACACTATGGCTGCTTCACGGGAAAGGTGAGGTGGGGTGATGCATAAAACAAGGGTTTCAAATTAGCTCACATACCGTTCTATAAACCCAATATGTAATAGACAAGACCTACTCCTTCCTCAGTGAACTGGACTCAACACCTCCTATTCACCGCACAAGAATATATCTGACTAGTAAGAATCTTAAAACCTATGTATGATTATCTCTCTGTAAGTGAGTCAAGTGGGTGTAAAGCGGCATAAACACAGCAGTGAACAGCAGCTAAACCCCATTATAAAAATAAATTACTTTTCAAAACCCATGAAACAAAGACAGTGAAAGAGAGAGAAATTCTTACAAAATTCGTTCAGGGGCTGTGAGGCAACCTGGATTGACCATACCTAGACACACAGCTGGAGGAGACATAAAGGTGGACACTCTTGGGCTTGAGAGGTTTGGTGAGGTTGGGTGAGCAAACGCAGACCCTTTAAAGTAATACTGCGTGGTACCCATCCCATGGGTCGCAAAACTCCAGGTTCAAGGGCATCTTCCTACATCGAAAACATGCATGAGAATCCAAGAAGATGGTACACCGTGTGATCGGGAAAGGTTTCTAAAACGCACCTCATTTCTCATCTCCTTGTGCTCGGGTTCGCCATTCCAGCCGCTTTACTAGCAATCTCCCTACTTGGAGAATCAGCACCTTTAACCTCCTGTTCCGTACAGGTTGCAATTTGTCCTGAGGATGAACGGGAAGAGGGGGAACCAATGAGAGACAAGCTCTAGGTGTGGGGGCAGGCACAGGTCACTCTATTTTCCCATCAGGAAGAAGAGATAACCACAGGCTCAGCCTGCCCCCCGGAACCAGAATAGGGCCAGAAGCCATCCTGCGCTTTTGCGGCCAGCTCCCACAAAAGCGAGTTGAAAAATGGAGCTCAGGGGCACTGCAATTCACAAACCTGCAGAGTTATAAATGATAACTCTCGTCCACAAATATATTGAGGGAAGGCAACGAAGAGGTTTCGAAAGCAAGGCCGAATTGCAGGAAACAGATTTCAGGAGGTAGATTCGAATCGCCTTGAAAGCACATGAAAAGCGGCAAAACGTCGACAATGATGCCCTTGGCCAAAAAGGGCGTATGCGTTTTTTCCTGAATATATTCAGGAAAAAACGCATACGCCCTTTTTGGCCAACCAAGCCACCTGGAAAGGCAAATCAGCGCTACAAAGAAGTCTCGCTTCCCATCGGTCAAAAGGGCCATGCTGAAAAAAGTGTAAAAACCAGAAATGCAGGACAGGCCAAGGAGAAATGGGAGCCTTGCTACGCGGATGGGTGGGTTGCAAATTGCCAACAGCCACTCTGGAGAAGTGTACGGTGTGTCCGGAAACATCTAAAAAACACAGCTTAGAGAGCATTGGGCACTTCTGCTCATGGGCGTATAAATTGGGAAAGCTAAAAATCAGCAAGACACAGGCACCCCAAAGTTTAGGGCTGCTCTGTTGACAAAACCTCCACTTCATTACACCTTAAATATCCCAGGAAAGAGAAAAATGGATAAAGAATTTCTGGTCCTTATGTACAAGGGACTATCACTCAGCCATGAAATCAATGTCATAAGGCTAGTAGCATCATGATGAGTGGATTTAGGTACGAGGATTCTAAGTGAAATAAGTCACACAGAAAAAGACACTTATCATAAGATATCACTTATAGAGGGAATGTAAAATCCGCTACACTTGAACTGAATTACAAAACAGAACAGTCACACGTTTAGAAAACACACTATGGCTGCTTCACGGGAAAGGTGAGGTGGGGTGATGCATAAAACAAGGGTTTCAAATTAGCTCACATACCGTTCCATAAACCCAATATGTAATAGACAAGACCTACTCCTTCCTCAGTGAACTGGACTCAACACCTCCTATTCACCGCACAAGAATATATCTGACTAGTAAGAATCTTAAAACCTATGTATGATTATCTCTCTGTAAGTGAGTCAAGTGGGTGTAAAGCGGCATAAACACAGCAGTGAACAGCAGCTAAACCCCATTATAAAAATAAATTACTTTTCAAAACCCATGAAACAAAGACAGTGAAAGAGAGAGAAATTCTTACAAAATTCGTTCAGGGGCTGTGAGGCAACCTGGATTGACCATACCTAGACACACAGCTGGAGGAGACATAAAGGTGGACACTCTTGGGCTTGAGAGGTTTGGTGAGGTTGGGTGAGCAAACGCAGACCCTTTAAAGTAATACTGCGTGGTACCCATCCCATGGGTCGCAAAACTCCAGGTTCAAGGGCATCTTCCTACATCGAAAACATGCATGAGAATCCAAGAAGATGGTACACCGTGTGATCGGGAAAGGTTTCTAAAACGCACCTCATTTCTCATCTCCTTGTGCTCGGGTTCGCCATTCCAGCCGCTTTACTAGCAATCTCCCTACTTGGAGAATCAGCACCTTTAACCTCCGGTTCCGTACAGGTTGCAATTTGTCCTGAGGATGAACGGGAAGAGGGGGAACCAATGAGAGACAAGCTCTAGGTGTGGGGGCAGGCACAGGTCACTCTATTTTCCCATCAGGAAGAAGAGATAACCACAGGCTCAGCCTGCCCCCCGGAACCAGAATAGGGCCAGAAGCCATCCTGCGCTTTTGCGGCCAGCTCCCACAAAAGCGAGTTGAAAAATGGAGCTCAGGGGCACTGCAATTCACAAACCTGCAGAGTTATAAATGATAACTCTCGTCCACAAATATATTGAGGGAAGGCAACGAAGAGGTTTCGAAAGCAAGGCCGAATTGCAGGAAACAGATTTCAGGAGGTAGATTCGAATCGCCTTGAAAGCACATGAAAAGCGGCAAAACGTCGACAATGATGCCCTTGGACAAAAAGGGCGTATGCGTTTTTTCCTGAATATATTCAGGAAAAAACGCATACGCCCTTTTTGGCCAACCAAGCCACCTGGAAAGGCAAATCAGCGCTACAAAGAAGTCTCGCTTCCCATCGGTCAAAAGGGCCATGCTGAAAAAAGTGTAAAAACCAGAAATGCAGGACAGGCCAAGGAGAAATGGGAGCCTTGCTACGCGGATGGGTGGGTTGCAAATTGCCAACAGCCACTCTGGAGAAGTGTACGGTGTGTCCGGAAACATCTAAAAAACACAGCTTAGAGAGCATTGGGCACTTCTGCTCATGGGCGTATAAATTGGGAAAGCTAAAAATCAGCAAGACACAGGCACCCCAAAGTTTAGGGCTGCTCTGTTGACAAAACCTCCACTTCATTACACCTTAAATATCCCAGGAAAGAGAAAAATGGATAAAGAATTTCTGGTCCTTATGTACAAGGGACTATCACTCAGCCATGAAATCAATGTCATAAGGCTAGTAGCATCATGATGAGTGGATTTAGGTACGAGGATTCTAAGTGAAATAAGTCACACAGAAAAAGACACTTATCATAAGATATCACTTATAGAGGGAATGTAAAATCCGCTACACTTGAACTGAATTACAAAACAGAACAGTCACACGTTTAGAAAACACACTATGGCTGCTTCACGGGAAAGGTGAGGTGGGGTGATGCATAAAACAAGGGTTTCAAATTAGCTCACATACCGTTCCATAAACCCAATATGTAATAGACAAGACCTACTCCTTCCTCAGTGAACTGGACTCAACACCTCCTATTCACCGCACAAGAATATATCTGACTAGTAAGAATCTTAAAACCTATGTATGATTATCTCTCTGTAAGTGAGTCAAGTGGGTGTAAAGCGGCATAAACACAGCAGTGAACAGCAGCTAAACCCCATTATAAAAATAAATTACTTTTCAAAACCCATGAAACAAAGACAGTGAAAGAGAGAGAAATTCTTACAAAATTCGTTCAGGGGCTGTGAGGCAACCTGGATTGACCATACCTAGACACACAGCTGGAGGAGACATAAAGGTGGACACTCTTGGGCTTGAGAGGTTTGGTGAGGTTGGGTGAGCAAACGCAGACCCTTTAAAGTAATACTGCGTGGTACCCATCCCATGGGTCCCAAAACTCCAGGTTCAAGGGCATCTTCCTACATCGAAAACATGCATGAGAATCCAAGAAGATGGTACACCGTGTGATCGGGAAAGGTTTCTAAAACGCACCTCATTTCTCATCTCCTTGTGCTCGGGTTCGCCATTCCAGCCGCTTTACTAGCAATCTCCCTACTTGGAGAATCAGCACCTTTAACCTCCGGTTCCGTACAGGTTGCAATTTGTCCTGAGGATGAACGGGAAGAGGGGGAACCAATGAGAGACAAGCTCTAGGTGTGGGGGCAGGCACAGGTCACTCTATTTTCCCATCAGGAAGAAGAGATAACCACAGGCTCAGCCTGCCCCCCGGAACCAGAATAGGGCCAGAAGCCATCCTGCGCTTTTGCGGCCAGCTCCCACAAAAGCGAGTTGAAAAATGGAGCTCAGGGGCACTGCAATTCACAAACCTGCAGAGTTATAAATGATAACTCTCGTCCACAAATATATTGAGGGAAGGCAACGAAGAGGATTTGAAAGCAAGGCCGAATTGCAGGAAACAGATTTCAGGAGGTAGATTCGAATCGCCTTGAAAGCACATGAAAAGCGGCAAAACGTCGACAATGATGCCCTTGGCCAAAAAGGGCGTATGCGTTTTTTCCTGAATATATTCAGGAAAAAACGCATACGCCCTTTTTGGCCAACCAAGCCACCTGGAAAGGCAAATCAGCGCTACAAAGAAGTCTCGCTTCCCATCGGTCAAAAGGGCCATGCTGAAAAAAGTGTAAAAACCAGAAATGCAGGACAGGCCAAGGAGAAATGGGAGCCTTGCTACGCGGATGGGTGGGTTGCAAATTGCCAACAGCCACTCTGGAGAAGTGTACGGTGTGTCCGGAAACATCTAAAAAACACAGCTTAGAGAGCATTGGGCACTTCTGCTCATGGGCGTATAAATTGGGAAAGCTAAAAATCAGCAAGACACAGGCACCCCAAAGTTTAGGGCTGCTCTGTTGACAAAACCTCCACTTCATTACACCTTAAATATCCCAGGAAAGAGAAAAATGGATAAAGAATTTCTGGTCCTTATGTACAAGGGACTATCACTCAGCCATGAAATCAATGTCATAAGGCTAGTAGCATCATGATGAGTGGATTTAGGTACGAGGATTCTAAGTGAAATAAGTCACACAGAAAAAGACACTTATCATAAGATATCACTTATAGAGGGAATGTAAAATCCGCTACACTTGAACTGAATTACAAAACAGAACAGTCACACGTTTAGAAAACACACTATGGCTGCTTCACGGGAAAGGTGAGGTGGGGTGATGCATAAAACAAGGGTTTCAAATTAGCTCACATACCGTTCTATAAACCCAATATGTAATAGACAAGACCTACTCCTTCCTCAGTGAACTGGACTCAACACCTCCTATTCACCGCACAAGAATATATCTGACTAGTAAGAATCTTAAAACCTATGTATGATTATCTCTCTGTAAGTGAGTCAAGTGGGTGTAAAGCGGCATAAACACAGCAGTGAACAGCAGCTAAACCCCATTATAAAAATAAATTACTTTTCAAAACCCATGAAACAAAGACAGTGAAAGAGAGAGAAATTCTTACAAAATTCGTTCAGGGGCTGTGAGGCAACCTGGATTGACCATACCTAGACACACAGCTGGAGGAGACATAAAGGTGGACACTCTTGGGCTTGAGAGGTTTGGTGAGGTTGGGTGAGCAAACGCAGACCCTTTAAAGTAATACTGCGTGGTACCCATCCCATGGGTCCCAAAACTCCAGGTTCAAGGGCATCTTCCTACATCGAAAACATGCATGAGAATCCAAGAAGATGGTACACCGTGTGATCGGGAAAGGTTTCTAAAACGCACCTCATTTCTCATCTCCTTGTGCTCGGGTTCGCCATTCCAGCCGCTTTACTAGCAATCTCCCTACTTGGAGAATCAGCACCTTTAACCTCCGGTTCCGTACAGGTTGCAATTTGTCCTGAGGATGAACGGGAAGAGGGGGAACCAATGAGAGACAAGCTCTAGGTGTGGGGGCAGGCACAGGTCACTCTATTTTCCCATCAGGAAGAAGAGATAACCACAGGCTCAGCCTGCCCCCCGGAACCAGAATAGGGCCAGAAGCCATCCTGCGCTTTTGCGGCCAGCTCCCACAAAAGCGAGTTGAAAAATGGAGCTCAGGGGCACTGCAATTCACAAACCTGCAGAGTTATAAATGATAACTCTCGTCCACAAATATATTGAGGGAAGGCAACGAAGAGGATTTGAAAGCAAGGCCGAATTGCAGGAAACAGATTTCAGGAGGTAGATTCGAATCGCCTTGAAAGCACATGAAAAGCGGCAAAACGTCGACAATGATGCCCTTGGCCAAAAAGGGCGTATGCGTTTTTTCCTGAATATATTCAGGAAAAAACGCATACGCCCTTTTTGGCCAACCAAGCCACCTGGAAAGGCAAATCAGCGCTACAAAGAAGTCTCGCTTCCCATCGGTCAAAAGGGCCATGCTGAAAAAAGTGTAAAAACCAGAAATGCAGGACAGGCCAAGGAGAAATGGGAGCCTTGCTACGCGGATGGGTGGGTTGCAAATTGCCAACAGCCACTCTGGAGAAGTGTACGGTGTGTCCGGAAACATCTAAAAAACACAGCTTAGAGAGCATTGGGCACTTCTGCTCATGGGCGTATAAATTGGGAAAGCTAAAAATCAGCAAGACACAGGCACCCCAAAGTTTAGGGCTGCTCTGTTGACAAAACCTCCACTTCATTACACCTTAAATATCCCAGGAAAGAGAAAAATGGATAAAGAATTTCTGGTCCTTATGTACAAGGGACTATCACTCAGCCATGAAATCAATGTCATAAGGCTAGTAGCATCATGATGAGTGGATTTAGGTACGAGGATTCTAAGTGAAATAAGTCACACAGAAAAAGACACTTATCATAAGATATCACTTATAGAGGGAATGTAAAATCCGCTACACTTGAACTGAATTACAAAACAGAACAGTCACACGTTTAGAAAACACACTATGGCTGCTTCACGGGAAAGGTGAGGTGGGGTGATGCATAAAACAAGGGTTTCAAATTAGCTCACATACCGTTCTATAAACCCAATATGTAATAGACAAGACCTACTCCTTCCTCAGTGAACTGGACTCAACACCTCCTATTCACCGCACAAGAATATATCTGACTAGTAAGAATCTTAAAACCTATGTATGATTATCTCTCTGTAAGTGAGTCAAGTGGGTGTAAAGCGGCATAAACACAGCAGTGAACAGCAGCTAAACCCCATTATAAAAATAAATTACTTTTCAAAACCCATGAAACAAAGACAGTGAAAGAGAGAGAAATTCTTACAAAATTCGTTCAGGGGCTGTGAGGCAACCTGGATTGACCATACCTAGACACACAGCTGGAGGAGACATAAAGGTGGACACTCTTGGGCTTGAGAGGTTTGGTGAGGTTGGGTGAGCAAACGCAGACCCTTTAAAGTAATACTGCGTGGTACCCATCCCATGGGTCCCAAAACTCCACGTTCAAGGGCATCTTCCTACATCGAAAACATGCATGAGAATCCAAGAAGATGGTACACCGTGTGATCGGGAAAGGTTTCTAAAACGCACCTCATTTCTCATCTCCTTGTGCTCGGGTTCGCCATTCCAGCCGCTTTACTAGCAATCTCCCTACTTGGAGAATCAGCACCTTTAACCTCCTGTTCCGTACAGGTTGCAATTTGTCCTGAGGATGAACGGGAAGAGGGGGAACCAATGAGAGACAAGCTCTAGGTGTGGGGGCAGGCACAGGTCACTCTATTTTCCCATCAGGAAGAAGAGATAACCACAGGCTCAGCCTGCCCCCCGGAACCAGAATAGGGCCAGAAGCCATCCTGCGCTTTTGCGGCCAGCTCCCACAAAAGCGAGTTGAAAAATGGAGCTCAGGGGCACTGCAATTCACAAACCTGCAGAGTTATAAATGATAACTCTCGTCCACAAATATATTGAGGGAAGGCAACGAAGAGGTTTCGAAAGCAAGGCCGAATTGCAGGAAACAGATTTCAGGAGGTAGATTCGAATCGCCTTGAAAGCACATGAAAAGCGGCAAAACGTCGACAATGATGCCCTTGGCCAAAAAGGGCGTATGCGTTTTTTCCTGAATATATTCAGGAAAAAACGCATACGCCCTTTTTGGCCAACCAAGCCACCTGGAAAGGCAAATCAGCGCTACAAAGAAGTCTCGCTTCCCATCGGTCAAAAGGGCCATGCTGAAAAAAGTGTAAAAACCAGAAATGCAGGACAGGCCAAGGAGAAATGGGAGCCTTGCTACGCGGATGGGTGGGTTGCAAATTGCCAACAGCCACTCTGGAGAAGTGTACGGTGTGTCCGGAAACATCTAAAAAACACAGCTTAGAGAGCATTGGGCACTTCTGCTCATGGGCGTATAAATTGGGAAAGCTAAAAATCAGCAAGACACAGGCACCCCAAAGTTTAGGGCTGCTCTGTTGACAAAACCTCCACTTCATTACACCTTAAATATCCCAGGAAAGAGAAAAATGGATAAAGAATTTCTGGTCCTTATGTACAAGGGACTATCACTCAGCCATGAAATCAATGTCATAAGGCTAGTAGCATCATGATGAGTGGATTTAGGTACGAGGATTCTAAGTGAAATAAGTCACACAGAAAAAGACACTTATCATAAGATATCACTTATAGAGGGAATGTAAAATCCGCTACACTTGAACTGAATTACAAAACAGAACAGTCACACGTTTAGAAAACACACTATGGCTGCTTCACGGGAAAGGTGAGGTGGGGTGATGCATAAAACAAGGGTTTCAAATTAGCTCACATACCGTTCTATAAACCCAATATGTAATAGACAAGACCTACTCCTTCCTCAGTGAACTGGACTCAACACCTCCTATTCACCGCACAAGAATATATCTGACTAGTAAGAATCTTAAAACCTATGTATGATTATCTCTCTGTAAGTGAGTCAAGTGGGTGTAAAGCGGCATAAACACAGCAGTGAACAGCAGCTAAACCCCATTATAAAAATAAATTACTTTTCAAAACCCATGAAACAAAGACAGTGAAAGAGAGAGAAATTCTTACAAAATTCGTTCAGGGGCTGTGAGGCAACCTGGATTGACCATACCTAGACACACAGCTGGAGGAGACATAAAGGTGGACACTCTTGGGCTTGAGAGGTTTGGTGAGGTTGGGTGAGCAAACGCAGACCCTTTAAAGTAATACTGCGTGGTACCCATCCCATGGGTCCCAAAACTCCACGTTCAAGGGCATCTTCCTACATCGAAAACATGCATGAGAATCCAAGAAGATGGTACACCGTGTGATCGGGAAAGGTTTCTAAAACGCACCTCATTTCTCATCTCCTTGTGCTCGGGTTCGCCATTCCAGCCGCTTTACTAGCAATCTCCCTACTTGGAGAATCAGCACCTTTAACCTCCTGTTCCGTACAGGTTGCAATTTGTCCTGAGGATGAACGGGAAGAGGGGGAACCAATGAGAGACAAGCTCTAGGTGTGGGGGCAGGCACAGGTCACTCTATTTTCCCATCAGGAAGAAGAGATAACCACAGGCTCAGCCTGCCCCCCGGAACCAGAATAGGGCCAGAAGCCATCCTGCGCTTTTGCGGCCAGCTCCCACAAAAGCGAGTTGAAAAATGGAGCTCAGGGGCACTGCAATTCACAAACCTGCAGAGTTATAAATGATAACTCTCGTCCACAAATATATTGAGGGAAGGCAACGAAGAGGTTTCGAAAGCAAGGCCGAATTGCAGGAAACAGATTTCAGGAGGTAGATTCGAATCGCCTTGAAAGCACATGAAAAGCGGCAAAACGTCGACAATGATGCCCTTGGCCAAAAAGGGCGTATGCGTTTTTTCCTGAATATATTCAGGAAAAAACGCATACGCCCTTTTTGGCCAACCAAGCCACCTGGAAAGGCAAATCAGCGCTACAAAGAAGTCTCGCTTCCCATCGGTCAAAAGGGCCATGCTGAAAAAAGTGTAAAAACCAGAAATGCAGGACAGGCCAAGGAGAAATGGGAGCCTTGCTACGCGGATGGGTGGGTTGCAAATTGCCAACAGCCACTCTGGAGAAGTGTACGGTGTGTCCGGAAACATCTAAAAAACACAGCTTAGAGAGCATTGGGCACTTCTGCTCATGGGCGTATAAATTGGGAAAGCTAAAAATCAGCAAGACACAGGCACCCCAAAGTTTAGGGCTGCTCTGTTGACAAAACCTCCACTTCATTACACCTTAAATATCCCAGGAAAGAGAAAAATGGATAAAGAATTTCTGGTCCTTATGTACAAGGGACTATCACTCAGCCATGAAATCAATGTCATAAGGCTAGTAGCATCATGATGAGTGGATTTAGGTACGAGGATTCTAAGTGAAATAAGTCACACAGAAAAAGACACTTATCATAAGATATCACTTATAGAGGGAATGTAAAATCCGCTACACTTGAACTGAATTACAAAACAGAACAGTCACACGTTTAGAAAACACACTATGGCTGCTTCACGGGAAAGGTGAGGTGGGGTGATGCATAAAACAAGGGTTTCAAATTAGCTCACATACCGTTCTATAAACCCAATATGTAATAGACAAGACCTACTCCTTCCTCAGTGAACTGGACTCAACACCTCCTATTCACCGCACAAGAATATATCTGACTAGTAAGAATCTTAAAACCTATGTATGATTATCTCTCTGTAAGTGAGTCAAGTGGGTGTAAAGCGGCATAAACACAGCAGTGAACAGCAGCTAAACCCCATTATAAAAATAAATTACTTTTCAAAACCCATGAAACAAAGACAGTGAAAGAGAGAGAAATTCTTACAAAATTCGTTCAGGGGCTGTGAGGCAACCTGGATTGACCATACCTAGACACACAGCTGGAGGAGACATAAAGGTGGACACTCTTGGGCTTGAGAGGTTTGGTGAGGTTGGGTGAGCAAACGCAGACCCTTTAAAGTAATACTGCGTGGTACCCATCCCATGGGTCCCAAAACTCCACGTTCAAGGGCATCTTCCTACATCGAAAACATGCATGAGAATCCAAGAAGATGGTACACCGTGTGATCGGGAAAGGTTTCTAAAACGCACCTCATTTCTCATCTCCTTGTGCTCGGGTTCGCCATTCCAGCCGCTTTACTAGCAATCTCCCTACTTGGAGAATCAGCACCTTTAACCTCCTGTTCCGTACAGGTTGCAATTTGTCCTGAGGATGAACGGGAAGAGGGGGAACCAATGAGAGACAAGCTCTAGGTGTGGGGGCAGGCACAGGTCACTCTATTTTCCCATCAGGAAGAAGAGATAACCACAGGCTCAGCCTGCCCCCCGGAACCAGAATAGGGCCAGAAGCCATCCTGCGCTTTTGCGGCCAGCTCCCACAAAAGCGAGTTGAAAAATGGAGCTCAGGGGCACTGCAATTCACAAACCTGCAGAGTTATAAATGATAACTCTCGTCCACAAATATATTGAGGGAAGGCAACGAAGAGGTTTCGAAAGCAAGGCCGAATTGCAGGAAACAGATTTCAGGAGGTAGATTCGAATCGCCTTGAAAGCACATGAAAAGCGGCAAAACGTCGACAATGATGCCCTTGGCCAAAAAGGGCGTATGCGTTTTTTCCTGAATATATTCAGGAAAAAACGCATACGCCCTTTTTGGCCAACCAAGCCACCTGGAAAGGCAAATCAGCGCTACAAAGAAGTCTCGCTTCCCATCGGTCAAAAGGGCCATGCTGAAAAAAGTGTAAAAACCAGAAATGCAGGACAGGCCAAGGAGAAATGGGAGCCTTGCTACGCGGATGGGTGGGTTGCAAATTGCCAACAGCCACTCTGGAGAAGTGTACGGTGTGTCCGGAAACATCTAAAAAACACAGCTTAGAGAGCATTGGGCACTTCTGCTCATGGGCGTATAAATTGGGAAAGCTAAAAATCAGCAAGACACAGGCACCCCAAAGTTTAGGGCTGCTCTGTTGACAAAACCTCCACTTCATTACACCTTAAATATCCCAGGAAAGAGAAAAATGGATAAAGAATTTCTGGTCCTTATGTACAAGGGACTATCACTCAGCCATGAAATCAATGTCATAAGGCTAGTAGCATCATGATGAGTGGATTTAGGTACGAGGATTCTAAGTGAAATAAGTCACACAGAAAAAGACACTTATCATAAGATATCACTTATAGAGGGAATGTAAAATCCGCTACACTTGAACTGAATTACAAAACAGAACAGTCACACGTTTAGAAAACACACTATGGCTGCTTCACGGGAAAGGTGAGGTGGGGTGATGCATAAAACAAGGGTTTCAAATTAGCTCACATACCGTTCCATAAACCCACTATGTAATAGACAAGACCTACTCCTTCCTCAGTGAACTGGACTCAACACCTCCTATTCACCGCACAAGAATATATCTGACTAGTAAGAATCTTAAAACCTATGTATGATTATCTCTCTGTAAGTGAGTCAAGTGGGTGTAAAGCGGCATAAACACAGCAGTGAACAGCAGCTAAACCCCATTATAAAAATAAATTACTTTTCAAAACCCATGAAACAAAGACAGTGAAAGAGAGAGAAATTCTTACAAAATTCGTTCAGGGGCTGTGAGGCAACCTGGATTGACCATACCTAGACACACAGCTGGAGGAGACATAAAGGTGGACACTCTTGGGCTTGAGAGGTTTGGTGAGGTTGGGTGAGCAAACGCAGACCCTTTAAAGTAATACTGCGTGGTACCCATCCCATGGGTCGCAAAACTCCAGGTTCAAGGGCATCTTCCTACATCGAAAACATGCATGAGAATCCAAGAAGATGGTACACCGTGTGATCGGGAAAGGTTTCTAAAACGCACCTCATTTCTCATCTCCTTGTGCTCGGGTTCGCCATTCCAGCCGCTTTACTAGCAATCTCCCTACTTGGAGAATCAGCACCTTTAACCTCCGGTTCCGTACAGGTTGCAATTTGTCCTGAGGATGAACGGGAAGAGGGGGAACCAATGAGAGACAAGCTCTAGGTGTGGGGGCAGGCACAGGTCACTCTATTTTCCCATCAGGAAGAAGAGATAACCACAGGCTCAGCCTGCCCCCCGGAACCAGAATAGGGCCAGAAGCCATCCTGCGCTTTTGCGGCCAGCTCCCACAAAAGCGAGTTGAAAAATGGAGCTCAGGGGCACTGCAATTCACAAACCTGCAGAGTTATAAATGATAACTCTCGTCCACAAATATATTGAGGGAAGGCAACGAAGAGGTTTCGAAAGCAAGGCCGAATTGCAGGAAACAGATTTCAGGAGGTAGATTCGAATCGCCTTGAAAGCACATGAAAAGCGGCAAAACGTCGACAATGATGCCCTTGGCCAAAAAGGGCGTATGCGTTTTTTCCTGAATATATTCAGGAAAAAACGCATACGCCCTTTTTGGCCAACCAAGCCACCTGGAAAGGCAAATCAGCGCTACAAAGAAGTCTCGCTTCCCATCGGTCAAAAGGGCCATGCTGAAAAAAGTGTAAAAACCAGAAATGCAGGACAGGCCAAGGAGAAATGGGAGCCTTGCTACGCGGATGGGTGGGTTGCAAATTGCCAACAGCCACTCTGGAGAAGTGTACGGTGTGTCCGGAAACATCTAAAAAACACAGCTTAGAGAGCATTGGGCACTTCTGCTCATGGGCGTATAAATTGGGAAAGCTAAAAATCAGCAAGACACAGGCACCCCAAAGTTTAGGGCTGCTCTGTTGACAAAACCTCCACTTCATTACACCTTAAATATCCCAGGAAAGAGAAAAATGGATAAAGAATTTCTGGTCCTTATGTACAAGGGACTATCACTCAGCCATGAAATCAATGTCATAAGGCTAGTAGCATCATGATGAGTGGATTTAGGTACGAGGATTCTAAGTGAAATAAGTCACACAGAAAAAGACACTTATCATAAGATATCACTTATAGAGGGAATGTAAAATCCGCTACACTTGAACTGAATTACAAAACAGAACAGTCACACGTTTAGAAAACACACTATGGCTGCTTCACGGGAAAGGTGAGGTGGGGTGATGCATAAAACAAGGGTTTCAAATTAGCTCACATACCGTTCCATAAACCCACTATGTAATAGACAAGACCTACTCCTTCCTCAGTGAACTGGACTCAACACCTCCTATTCACCGCACAAGAATATATCTGACTAGTAAGAATCTTAAAACCTATGTATGATTATCTCTCTGTAAGTGAGTCAAGTGGGTGTAAAGCGGCATAAACACAGCAGTGAACAGCAGCTAAACCCCATTATAAAAATAAATTACTTTTCAAAACCCATGAAACAAAGACAGTGAAAGAGAGAGAAATTCTTACAAAATTCGTTCAGGGGCTGTGAGGCAACCTGGATTGACCATACCTAGACACACAGCTGGAGGAGACATAAAGGTGGACACTCTTGGGCTTGAGAGGTTTGGTGAGGTTGGGTGAGCAAACGCAGACCCTTTAAAGTAATACTGCGTGGTACCCATCCCATGGGTCGCAAAACTCCAGGTTCAAGGGCATCTTCCTACATCGAAAACATGCATGAGAATCCAAGAAGATGGTACACCGTGTGATCGGGAAAGGTTTCTAAAACGCACCTCATTTCTCATCTCCTTGTGCTCGGGTTCGCCATTCCAGCCGCTTTACTAGCAATCTCCCTACTTGGAGAATCAGCACCTTTAACCTCCGGTTCCGTACAGGTTGCAATTTGTCCTGAGGATGAACGGGAAGAGGGGGAACCAATGAGAGACAAGCTCTAGGTGTGGGGGCAGGCACAGGTCACTCTATTTTCCCATCAGGAAGAAGAGATAACCACAGGCTCAGCCTGCCCCCCGGAACCAGAATAGGGCCAGAAGCCATCCTGCGCTTTTGCGGCCAGCTCCCACAAAAGCGAGTTGAAAAATGGAGCTCAGGGGCACTGCAATTCACAAACCTGCAGAGTTATAAATGATAACTCTCGTCCACAAATATATTGAGGGAAGGCAACGAAGAGGTTTCGAAAGCAAGGCCGAATTGCAGGAAACAGATTTCAGGAGGTAGATTCGAATCGCCTTGAAAGCACATGAAAAGCGGCAAAACGTCGACAATGATGCCCTTGGCCAAAAAGGGCGTATGCGTTTTTTCCTGAATATATTCAGGAAAAAACGCATACGCCCTTTTTGGCCAACCAAGCCACCTGGAAAGGCAAATCAGCGCTACAAAGAAGTCTCGCTTCCCATCGGTCAAAAGGGCCATGCTGAAAAAAGTGTAAAAACCAGAAATGCAGGACAGGCCAAGGAGAAATGGGAGCCTTGCTACGCGGATGGGTGGGTTGCAAATTGCCAACAGCCACTCTGGAGAAGTGTACGGTGTGTCCGGAAACATCTAAAAAACACAGCTTAGAGAGCATTGGGCACTTCTGCTCATGGGCGTATAAATTGGGAAAGCTAAAAATCAGCAAGACACAGGCACCCCAAAGTTTAGGGCTGCTCTGTTGACAAAACCTCCACTTCATTACACCTTAAATATCCCAGGAAAGAGAAAAATGGATAAAGAATTTCTGGTCCTTATGTACAAGGGACTATCACTCAGCCATGAAATCAATGTCATAAGGCTAGTAGCATGATGATGAGTGGATTTAGGTACGAGGATTCTAAGTGAAATAAGTCACACAGAAAAAGACACTTATCATAAGATATCACTTATAGAGGGAATGTAAAATCCGCTACACTTGAACTGAATTACAAAACAGAACAGTCACACGTTTAGAAAACACACTATGGCTGCTTCACGGGAAAGGTGAGGTGGGGTGATGCATAAAACAAGGGTTTCAAATTAGCTCACATACCGTTCCATAAACCCACTATGTAATAGACAAGACCTACTCCTTCCTCAGTGAACTGGACTCAACACCTCCTATTCACCGCACAAGAATATATCTGACTAGTAAGAATCTTAAAACCTATGTATGATTATCTCTCTGTAAGTGAGTCAAGTGGGTGTAAAGCGGCATAAACACAGCAGTGAACAGCAGCTAAACCCCATTATAAAAATAAATTACTTTTCAAAACCCATGAAACAAAGACAGTGAAAGAGAGAGAAATTCTTACAAAATTCGTTCAGGGGCTGTGAGGCAACCTGGATTGACCATACCTAGACACACAGCTGGAGGAGACATAAAGGTGGACACTCTTGGGCTTGAGAGGTTTGGTGAGGTTGGGTGAGCAAACGCAGACCCTTTAAAGTAATACTGCGTGGTACCCATCCCATGGGTCCCAAAACTCCAGGTTCAAGGGCATCTTCCTACATCGAAAACATGCATGAGAATCCAAGAAGATGGTACACCGTGTGATCGGGAAAGGTTTCTAAAACGCACCTCATTTCTCATCTCCTTGTGCTCGGGTTCGCCATTCCAGCCGCTTTACTAGCAATCTCCCTACTTGGAGAATCAGCACCTTTAACCTCCGGTTCCGTACAGGTTGCAATTTGTCCTGAGGATGAACGGGAAGAGGGGGAACCAATGAGAGACAAGCTCTAGGTGTGGGGGCAGGCACAGGTCACTCTATTTTCCCATCAGGAAGAAGAGATAACCACAGGCTCAGCCTGCCCCCCGGAACCAGAATAGGGCCAGAAGCCATCCTGCGCTTTTGCGGCCAGCTCCCACAAAAGCGAGTTGAAAAATGGAGCTCAGGGGCACTGCAATTCACAAACCTGCAGAGTTATAAATGATAACTCTCGTCCACAAATATATTGAGGGAAGGCAACGAAGAGGTTTCGAAAGCAAGGCCGAATTGCAGGAAACAGATTTCAGGAGGTAGATTCGAATCGCCTTGAAAGCACATGAAAAGCGGCAAAACGTCGACAATGATGCCCTTGGCCAAAAAGGGCGTATGCGTTTTTTCCTGAATATATTCAGGAAAAAACGCATACGCCCTTTTTGGCCAACCAAGCCACCTGGAAAGGCAAATCAGCGCTACAAAGAAGTCTCGCTTCCCATCGGTCAAAAGGGCCATGCTGAAAAAAGTGTAAAAACCAGAAATGCAGGACAGGCCAAGGAGAAATGGGAGCCTTGCTACGCGGATGGGTGGGTTGCAAATTGCCAACAGCCACTCTGGAGAAGTGTACGGTGTGTCCGGAAACATCTAAAAAACACAGCTTAGAGAGCATTGGGCACTTCTGCTCATGGGCGTATAAATTGGGAAAGCTAAAAATCAGCAAGACACAGGCACCCCAAAGTTTAGGGCTGCTCTGTTGACAAAACCTCCACTTCATTACACCTTAAATATCCCAGGAAAGAGAAAAATGGATAAAGAATTTCTGGTCCTTATGTACAAGGGACTATCACTCAGCCATGAAATCAATGTCATAAGGCTAGTAGCATGATGATGAGTGGATTTAGGTACGAGGATTCTAAGTGAAATAAGTCACACAGAAAAAGACACTTATCATAAGATATCACTTATAGAGGGAATGTAAAATCCGCTACACTTGAACTGAATTACAAAACAGAACAGTCACACGTTTAGAAAACACACTATGGCTGCTTCACGGGAAAGGTGAGGTGGGGTGATGCATAAAACAAGGGTTTCAAATTAGCTCACATACCGTTCCATAAACCCAATATGTAATAGACAAGACCTACTCCTTCCTCAGTGAACTGGACTCAACACCTCCTATTCACCGCACAAGAATATATCTGACTAGTAAGAATCTTAAAACCTATGTATGATTATCTCTCTGTAAGTGAGTCAAGTGGGTGTAAAGCGGCATAAACACAGCAGTGAACAGCAGCTAAACCCCATTATAAAAATAAATTACTTTTCAAAACCCATGAAACAAAGACAGTGAAAGAGAGAGAAATTCTTACAAAATTCGTTCAGGGGCTGTGAGGCAACCTGGATTGACCATACCTAGACACACAGCTGGAGGAGACATAAAGGTGGACACTCTTGGGCTTGAGAGGTTTGGTGAGGTTGGGTGAGCAAACGCAGACCCTTTAAAGTAATACTGCGTGGTACCCATCCCATGGGTCCCAAAACTCCAGGTTCAAGGGCATCTTCCTACATCGAAAACATGCATGAGAATCCAAGAAGATGGTACACCGTGTGATCGGGAAAGGTTTCTAAAACGCACCTCATTTCTCATCTCCTTGTGCTCGGGTTCGCCATTCCAGCCGCTTTACTAGCAATCTCCCTACTTGGAGAATCAGCACCTTTAACCTCCGGTTCCGTACAGGTTGCAATTTGTCCTGAGGATGAACGGGAAGAGGGGGAACCAATGAGAGACAAGCTCTAGGTGTGGGGGCAGGCACAGGTCACTCTATTTTCCCATCAGGAAGAAGAGATAACCACAGGCTCAGCCTGCCCCCCGGAACCAGAATAGGGCCAGAAGCCATCCTGCGCTTTTGCGGCCAGCTCCCACAAAAGCGAGTTGAAAAATGGAGCTCAGGGGCACTGCAATTCACAAACCTGCAGAGTTATAAATGATAACTCTCGTCCACAAATATATTGAGGGAAGGCAACGAAGAGGTTTCGAAAGCAAGGCCGAATTGCAGGAAACAGATTTCAGGAGGTAGATTCGAATCGCCTTGAAAGCACATGAAAAGCGGCAAAACGTCGACAATGATGCCCTTGGCCAAAAAGGGCGTATGCGTTTTTTCCTGAATATATTCAGGAAAAAACGCATACGCCCTTTTTGGCCAACCAAGCCACCTGGAAAGGCAAATCAGCGCTACAAAGAAGTCTCGCTTCCCATCGGTCAAAAGGGCCATGCTGAAAAAAGTGTAAAAACCAGAAATGCAGGACAGGCCAAGGAGAAATGGGAGCCTTGCTACGCGGATGGGTGGGTTGCAAATTGCCAACAGCCACTCTGGAGAAGTGTACGGTGTGTCCGGAAACATCTAAAAAACACAGCTTAGAGAGCATTGGGCACTTCTGCTCATGGGCGTATAAATTGGGAAAGCTAAAAATCAGCAAGACACAGGCACCCCAAAGTTTAGGGCTGCTCTGTTGACAAAACCTCCACTTCATTACACCTTAAATATCCCAGGAAAGAGAAAAATGGATAAAGAATTTCTGGTCCTTATGTACAAGGGACTATCACTCAGCCATGAAATCAATGTCATAAGGCTAGTAGCATGATGATGAGTGGATTTAGGTACGAGGATTCTAAGTGAAATAAGTCACACAGAAAAAGACACTTATCATAAGATATCACTTATAGAGGGAATGTAAAATCCGCTACACTTGAACTGAATTACAAAACAGAACAGTCACACGTTTAGAAAACACACTATGGCTGCTTCACGGGAAAGGTGAGGTGGGGTGATGCATAAAACAAGGGTTTCAAATTAGCTCACATACCGTTCCATAAACCCAATATGTAATAGACAAGACCTACTCCTTCCTCAGTGAACTGGACTCAACACCTCCTATTCACCGCACAAGAATATATCTGACTAGTAAGAATCTTAAAACCTATGTATGATTATCTCTCTGTAAGTGAGTCAAGTGGGTGTAAAGCGGCATAAACACAGCAGTGAACAGCAGCTAAACCCCATTATAAAAATAAATTACTTTTCAAAACCCATGAAACAAAGACAGTGAAAGAGAGAGAAATTCTTACAAAATTCGTTCAGGGGCTGTGAGGCAACCTGGATTGACCATACCTAGACACACAGCTGGAGGAGACATAAAGGTGGACACTCTTGGGCTTGAGAGGTTTGGTGAGGTTGGGTGAGCAAACGCAGACCCTTTAAAGTAATACTGCGTGGTACCCATCCCATGGGTCCCAAAACTCCAGGTTCAAGGGCATCTTCCTACATCGAAAACATGCATGAGAATCCAAGAAGATGGTACACCGTGTGATCGGGAAAGGTTTCTAAAACGCACCTCATTTCTCATCTCCTTGTGCTCGGGTTCGCCATTCCAGCCGCTTTACTAGCAATCTCCCTACTTGGAGAATCAGCACCTTTAACCTCCGGTTCCGTACAGGTTGCAATTTGTCCTGAGGATGAACGGGAAGAGGGGGAACCAATGAGAGACAAGCTCTAGGTGTGGGGGCAGGCACAGGTCACTCTATTTTCCCATCAGGAAGAAGAGATAACCACAGGCTCAGCCTGCCCCCCGGAACCAGAATAGGGCCAGAAGCCATCCTGCGCTTTTGCGGCCAGCTCCCACAAAAGCGAGTTGAAAAATGGAGCTCAGGGGCACTGCAATTCACAAACCTGCAGAGTTATAAATGATAACTCTCGTCCACAAATATATTGAGGGAAGGCAACGAAGAGGTTTCGAAAGCAAGGCCGAATTGCAGGAAACAGATTTCAGGAGGTAGATTCGAATCGCCTTGAAAGCACATGAAAAGCGGCAAAACGTCGACAATGATGCCCTTGGCCAAAAAGGGCGTATGCGTTTTTTCCTGAATATATTCAGGAAAAAACGCATACGCCCTTTTTGGCCAACCAAGCCACCTGGAAAGGCAAATCAGCGCTACAAAGAAGTCTCGCTTCCCATCGGTCAAAAGGGCCATGCTGAAAAAAGTGTAAAAACCAGAAATGCAGGACAGGCCAAGGAGAAATGGGAGCCTTGCTACGCGGATGGGTGGGTTGCAAATTGCCAACAGCCACTCTGGAGAAGTGTACGGTGTGTCCGGAAACATCTAAAAAACACAGCTTAGAGAGCATTGGGCACTTCTGCTCATGGGCGTATAAATTGGGAAAGCTAAAAATCAGCAAGACACAGGCACCCCAAAGTTTAGGGCTGCTCTGTTGACAAAACCTCCACTTCATTACACCTTAAATATCCCAGGAAAGAGAAAAATGGATAAAGAATTTCTGGTCCTTATGTACAAGGGACTATCACTCAGCCATGAAATCAATGTCATAAGGCTAGTAGCATCATGATGAGTGGATTTAGGTACGAGGATTCTAAGTGAAATAAGTCACACAGAAAAAGACACTTATCATAAGATATCACTTATAGAGGGAATGTAAAATCCGCTACACTTGAACTGAATTACAAAACAGAACAGTCACACGTTTAGAAAACACACTATGGCTGCTTCACGGGAAAGGTGAGGTGGGGTGATGCATAAAACAAGGGTTTCAAATTAGCTCACATACCGTTCCATAAACCCAATATGTAATAGACAAGACCTACTCCTTCCTCAGTGAACTGGACTCAACACCTCCTATTCACCGCACAAGAATATATCTGACTAGTAAGAATCTTAAAACCTATGTATGATTATCTCTCTGTAAGTGAGTCAAGTGGGTGTAAAGCGGCATAAACACAGCAGTGAACAGCAGCTAAACCCCATTATAAAAATAAATTACTTTTCAAAACCCATGAAACAAAGACAGTGAAAGAGAGAGAAATTCTTACAAAATTCGTTCAGGGGCTGTGAGGCAACCTGGATTGACCATACCTAGACACACAGCTGGAGGAGACATAAAGGTGGACACTCTTGGGCTTGAGAGGTTTGGTGAGGTTGGGTGAGCAAACGCAGACCCTTTAAAGTAATACTGCGTGGTACCCATCCCATGGGTCCCAAAACTCCACGTTCAAGGGCATCTTCCTACATCGAAAACATGCATGAGAATCCAAGAAGATGGTACACCGTGTGATCGGGAAAGGTTTCTAAAACGCACCTCATTTCTCATCTCCTTGTGCTCGGGTTCGCCATTCCAGCCGCTTTACTAGCAATCTCCCTACTTGGAGAATCAGCACCTTTAACCTCCGGTTCCGTACAGGTTGCAATTTGTCCTGAGGATGAACGGGAAGAGGGGGAACCAATGAGAGACAAGCTCTAGGTGTGGGGGCAGGCACAGGTCACTCTATTTTCCCATCAGGAAGAAGAGATAACCACAGGCTCAGCCTGCCCCCCGGAACCAGAATAGGGCCAGAAGCCATCCTGCGCTTTTGCGGCCAGCTCCCACAAAAGCGAGTTGAAAAATGGAGCTCAGGGGCACTGCAATTCACAAACCTGCAGAGTTATAAATGATAACTCTCGTCCACAAATATATTGAGGGAAGGCAACGAAGAGGTTTCGAAAGCAAGGCCGAATTGCAGGAAACAGATTTCAGGAGGTAGATTCGAATCGCCTTGAAAGCACATGAAAAGCGGCAAAACGTCGACAATGATGCCCTTGGCCAAAAAGGGCGTATGCGTTTTTTCCTGAATATATTCAGGAAAAAACGCATACGCCCTTTTTGGCCAACCAAGCCACCTGGAAAGGCAAATCAGCGCTACAAAGAAGTCTCGCTTCCCATCGGTCAAAAGGGCCATGCTGAAAAAAGTGTAAAAACCAGAAATGCAGGACAGGCCAAGGAGAAATGGGAGCCTTGCTACGCGGATGGGTGGGTTGCAAATTGCCAACAGCCACTCTGGAGAAGTGTACGGTGTGTCCGGAAACATCTAAAAAACACAGCTTAGAGAGCATTGGGCACTTCTGCTCATGGGCGTATAAATTGGGAAAGCTAAAAATCAGCAAGACACAGGCACCCCAAAGTTTAGGGCTGCTCTGTTGACAAAACCTCCACTTCATTACACCTTAAATATCCCAGGAAAGAGAAAAATGGATAAAGAATTTCTGGTCCTTATGTACAAGGGACTATCACTCAGCCATGAAATCAATGTCATAAGGCTAGTAGCATGATGATGAGTGGATTTAGGTACGAGGATTCTAAGTGAAATAAGTCACACAGAAAAAGACACTTATCATAAGATATCACTTATAGAGGGAATGTAAAATCCGCTACACTTGAACTGAATTACAAAACAGAACAGTCACACGTTTAGAAAACACACTATGGCTGCTTCACGGGAAAGGTGAGGTGGGGTGATGCATAAAACAAGGGTTTCAAATTAGCTCACATACCGTTCCATAAACCCAATATGTAATAGACAAGACCTACTCCTTCCTCAGTGAACTGGACTCAACACCTCCTATTCACCGCACAAGAATATATCTGACTAGTAAGAATCTTAAAACCTATGTATGATTATCTCTCTGTAAGTGAGTCAAGTGGGTGTAAAGCGGCATAAACACAGCAGTGAACAGCAGCTAAACCCCATTATAAAAATAAATTACTTTTCAAAACCCATGAAACAAAGACAGTGAAAGAGAGAGAAATTCTTACAAAATTCGTTCAGGGGCTGTGAGGCAACCTGGATTGACCATACCTAGACACACAGCTGGAGGAGACATAAAGGTGGACACTCTTGGGCTTGAGAGGTTTGGTGAGGTTGGGTGAGCAAACGCAGACCCTTTAAAGTAATACTGCGTGGTACCCATCCCATGGGTCCCAAAACTCCAGGTTCAAGGGCATCTTCCTACATCGAAAACATGCATGAGAATCCAAGAAGATGGTACACCGTGTGATCGGGAAAGGTTTCTAAAACGCACCTCATTTCTCATCTCCTTGTGCTCGGGTTCGCCATTCCAGCCGCTTTACTAGCAATCTCCCTACTTGGAGAATCAGCACCTTTAACCTCCGGTTCCGTACAGGTTGCAATTTGTCCTGAGGATGAACGGGAAGAGGGGGAACCAATGAGAGACAAGCTCTAGGTGTGGGGGCAGGCACAGGTCACTCTATTTTCCCATCAGGAAGAAGAGATAACCACAGGCTCAGCCTGCCCCCCGGAACCAGAATAGGGCCAGAAGCCATCCTGCGCTTTTGCGGCCAGCTCCCACAAAAGCGAGTTGAAAAATGGAGCTCAGGGGCACTGCAATTCACAAACCTGCAGAGTTATAAATGATAACTCTCGTCCACAAATATATTGAGGGAAGGCATCGAAGAGGTTTCGAAAGCAAGGCCGAATTGCAGGAAACAGATTTCAGGAGGTAGATTCGAATCGCCTTGAAAGCACATGAAAAGCGGCAAAACGTCGACAATGATGCCCTTGGCCAAAAAGGGCGTATGCGTTTTTTCCTGAATATATTCAGGAAAAAACGCATACGCCCTTTTTGGCCAACCAAGCCACCTGGAAAGGCAAATCAGCGCTACAAAGAAGTCTCGCTTCCCATCGGTCAAAAGGGCCATGCTGAAAAAAGTGTAAAAACCAGAAATGCAGGACAGGCCAAGGAGAAATGGGAGCCTTGCTACGCGGATGGGTGGGTTGCAAATTGCCAACAGCCACTCTGGAGAAGTGTACGGTGTGTCCGGAAACATCTAAAAAACACAGCTTAGAGAGCATTGGGCACTTCTGCTCATGGGCGTATAAATTGGGAAAGCTAAAAATCAGCAAGACACAGGCACCCCAAAGTTTAGGGCTGCTCTGTTGACAAAACCTCCACTTCATTACACCTTAAATATCCCAGGAAAGAGAAAAATGGATAAAGAATTTCTGGTCCTTATGTACAAGGGACTATCACTCAGCCATGAAATCAATGTCATAAGGCTAGTAGCATCATGATGAGTGGATTTAGGTACGAGGATTCTAAGTGAAATAAGTCACACAGAAAAAGACACTTATCATAAGATATCACTTATAGAGGGAATGTAAAATCCGCTACACTTGAACTGAATTACAAAACAGAACAGTCACACGTTTAGAAAACACACTATGGCTGCTTCACGGGAAAGGTGAGGTGGGGTGATGCATAAAACAAGGGTTTCAAATTAGCTCACATACCGTTCCATAAACCCAATATGTAATAGACAAGACCTACTCCTTCCTCAGTGAACTGGACTCAACACCTCCTATTCACCGCACAAGAATATATCTGACTAGTAAGAATCTTAAAACCTATGTATGATTATCTCTCTGTAAGTGAGTCAAGTGGGTGTAAAGCGGCATAAACACAGCAGTGAACAGCAGCTAAACCCCATTATAAAAATAAATTACTTTTCAAAACCCATGAAACAAAGACAGTGAAAGAGAGAGAAATTCTTACAAAATTCGTTCAGGGGCTGTGAGGCAACCTGGATTGACCATACCTAGACACACAGCTGGAGGAGACATAAAGGTGGACACTCTTGGGCTTGAGAGGTTTGGTGAGGTTGGGTGAGCAAACGCAGACCCTTTAAAGTAATACTGCGTGGTACCCATCCCATGGGTCCCAAAACTCCAGGTTCAAGGGCATCTTCCTACATCGAAAACATGCATGAGAATCCAAGAAGATGGTACACCGTGTGATCGGGAAAGGTTTCTAAAACGCACCTCATTTCTCATCTCCTTGTGCTCGGGTTCGCCATTCCAGCCGCTTTACTAGCAATCTCCCTACTTGGAGAATCAGCACCTTTAACCTCCGGTTCCGTACAGGTTGCAATTTGTCCTGAGGATGAACGGGAAGAGGGGGAACCAATGAGAGACAAGCTCTAGGTGTGGGGGCAGGCACAGGTCACTCTATTTTCCCATCAGGAAGAAGAGATAACCACAGGCTCAGCCTGCCCCCCGGAACCAGAATAGGGCCAGAAGCCATCCTGCGCTTTTGCGGCCAGCTCCCACAAAAGCGAGTTGAAAAATGGAGCTCAGGGGCACTGCAATTCACAAACCTGCAGAGTTATAAATGATAACTCTCGTCCACAAATATATTGAGGGAAGGCATCGAAGAGGTTTCGAAAGCAAGGCCGAATTGCAGGAAACAGATTTCAGGAGGTAGATTCGAATCGCCTTGAAAGCACATGAAAAGCGGCAAAACGTCGACAATGATGCCCTTGGCCAAAAAGGGCGTATGCGTTTTTTCCTGAATATATTCAGGAAAAAACGCATACGCCCTTTTTGGCCAACCAAGCCACCTGGAAAGGCAAATCAGCGCTACAAAGAAGTCTCGCTTCCCATCGGTCAAAAGGGCCATGCTGAAAAAAGTGTAAAAACCAGAAATGCAGGACAGGCCAAGGAGAAATGGGAGCCTTGCTACGCGGATGGGTGGGTTGCAAATTGCCAACAGCCACTCTGGAGAAGTGTACGGTGTGTCCGGAAACATCTAAAAAACACAGCTTAGAGAGCATTGGGCACTTCTGCTCATGGGCGTATAAATTGGGAAAGCTAAAAATCAGCAAGACACAGGCACCCCAAAGTTTAGGGCTGCTCTGTTGACAAAACCTCCACTTCATTACACCTTAAATATCCCAGGAAAGAGAAAAATGGATAAAGAATTTCTGGTCCTTATGTACAAGGGACTATCACTCAGCCATGAAATCAATGTCATAAGGCTAGTAGCATCATGATGAGTGGATTTAGGTACGAGGATTCTAAGTGAAATAAGTCACACAGAAAAAGACACTTATCATAAGATATCACTTATAGAGGGAATGTAAAATCCGCTACACTTGAACTGAATTACAAAACAGAACAGTCACACGTTTAGAAAACACACTATGGCTGCTTCACGGGAAAGGTGAGGTGGGGTGATGCATAAAACAAGGGTTTCAAATTAGCTCACATACCGTTCCATAAACCCAATATGTAATAGACAAGACCTACTCCTTCCTCAGTGAACTGGACTCAACACCTCCTATTCACCGCACAAGAATATATCTGACTAGTAAGAATCTTAAAACCTATGTATGATTATCTCTCTGTAAGTGAGTCAAGTGGGTGTAAAGCGGCATAAACACAGCAGTGAACAGCAGCTAAACCCCATTATAAAAATAAATTACTTTTCAAAACCCATGAAACAAAGACAGTGAAAGAGAGAGAAATTCTTACAAAATTCGTTCAGGGGCTGTGAGGCAACCTGGATTGACCATACCTAGACACACAGCTGGAGGAGACATAAAGGTGGACACTCTTGGGCTTGAGAGGTTTGGTGAGGTTGGGTGAGCAAACGCAGACCCTTTAAAGTAATACTGCGTGGTACCCATCCCATGGGTCCCAAAACTCCAGGTTCAAGGGCATCTTCCTACATCGAAAACATGCATGAGAATCCAAGAAGATGGTACACCGTGTGATCGGGAAAGGTTTCTAAAACGCACCTCATTTCTCATCTCCTTGTGCTCGGGTTCGCCATTCCAGCCGCTTTACTAGCAATCTCCCTACTTGGAGAATCAGCACCTTTAACCTCCGGTTCCGTACAGGTTGCAATTTGTCCTGAGGATGAACGGGAAGAGGGGGAACCAATGAGAGACAAGCTCTAGGTGTGGGGGCAGGCACAGGTCACTCTATTTTCCCATCAGGAAGAAGAGATAACCACAGGCTCAGCCTGCCCCCCGGAACCAGAATAGGGCCAGAAGCCATCCTGCGCTTTTGCGGCCAGCTCCCACAAAAGCGAGTTGAAAAATGGAGCTCAGGGGCACTGCAATTCACAAACCTGCAGAGTTATAAATGATAACTCTCGTCCACAAATATATTGAGGGAAGGCATCGAAGAGGTTTCGAAAGCAAGGCCGAATTGCAGGAAACAGATTTCAGGAGGTAGATTCGAATCGCCTTGAAAGCACATGAAAAGCGGCAAAACGTCGACAATGATGCCCTTGGCCAAAAAGGGCGTATGCGTTTTTTCCTGAATATATTCAGGAAAAAACGCATACGCCCTTTTTGGCCAACCAAGCCACCTGGAAAGGCAAATCAGCGCTACAAAGAAGTCTCGCTTCCCATCGGTCAAAAGGGCCATGCTGAAAAAAGTGTAAAAACCAGAAATGCAGGACAGGCCAAGGAGAAATGGGAGCCTTGCTACGCGGATGGGTGGGTTGCAAATTGCCAACAGCCACTCTGGAGAAGTGTACGGTGTGTCCGGAAACATCTAAAAAACACAGCTTAGAGAGCATTGGGCACTTCTGCTCATGGGCGTATAAATTGGGAAAGCTAAAAATCAGCAAGACACAGGCACCCCAAAGTTTAGGGCTGCTCTGTTGACAAAACCTCCACTTCATTACACCTTAAATATCCCAGGAAAGAGAAAAATGGATAAAGAATTTCTGGTCCTTATGTACAAGGGACTATCACTCAGCCATGAAATCAATGTCATAAGGCTAGTAGCATCATGATGAGTGGATTTAGGTACGAGGATTCTAAGTGAAATAAGTCACACAGAAAAAGACACTTATCATAAGATATCACTTATAGAGGGAATGTAAAATCCGCTACACTTGAACTGAATTACAAAACAGAACAGTCACACGTTTAGAAAACACACTATGGCTGCTTCACGGGAAAGGTGAGGTGGGGTGATGCATAAAACAAGGGTTTCAAATTAGCTCACATACCGTTCCATAAACCCAATATGTAATAGACAAGACCTACTCCTTCCTCAGTGAACTGGACTCAACACCTCCTATTCACCGCACAAGAATATATCTGACTAGTAAGAATCTTAAAACCTATGTATGATTATCTCTCTGTAAGTGAGTCAAGTGGGTGTAAAGCGGCATAAACACAGCAGTGAACAGCAGCTAAACCCCATTATAAAAATAAATTACTTTTCAAAACCCATGAAACAAAGACAGTGAAAGAGAGAGAAATTCTTACAAAATTCGTTCAGGGGCTGTGAGGCAACCTGGATTGACCATACCTAGACACACAGCTGGAGGAGACATAAAGGTGGACACTCTTGGGCTTGAGAGGTTTGGTGAGGTTGGGTGAGCAAACGCAGACCCTTTAAAGTAATACTGCGTGGTACCCATCCCATGGGTCCCAAAACTCCAGGTTCAAGGGCATCTTCCTACATCGAAAACATGCATGAGAATCCAAGAAGATGGTACACCGTGTGATCGGGAAAGGTTTCTAAAACGCACCTCATTTCTCATCTCCTTGTGCTCGGGTTCGCCATTCCAGCCGCTTTACTAGCAATCTCCCTACTTGGAGAATCAGCACCTTTAACCTCCGGTTCCGTACAGGTTGCAATTTGTCCTGAGGATGAACGGGAAGAGGGGGAACCAATGAGAGACAAGCTCTAGGTGTGGGGGCAGGCACAGGTCACTCTATTTTCCCATCAGGAAGAAGAGATAACCACAGGCTCAGCCTGCCCCCCGGAACCAGAATAGGGCCAGAAGCCATCCTGCGCTTTTGCGGCCAGCTCCCACAAAAGCGAGTTGAAAAATGGAGCTCAGGGGCACTGCAATTCACAAACCTGCAGAGTTATAAATGATAACTCTCGTCCACAAATATATTGAGGGAAGGCAACGAAGAGGTTTCGAAAGCAAGGCCGAATTGCAGGAAACAGATTTCAGGAGGTAGATTCGAATCGCCTTGAAAGCACATGAAAAGCGGCAAAACGTCGACAATGATGCCCTTGGCCAAAAAGGGCGTATGCGTTTTTTCCTGAATATATTCAGGAAAAAACGCATACGCCCTTTTTGGCCAACCAAGCCACCTGGAAAGGCAAATCAGCGCTACAAAGAAGTCTCGCTTCCCATCGGTCAAAAGGGCCATGCTGAAAAAAGTGTAAAAACCAGAAATGCAGGACAGGCCAAGGAGAAATGGGAGCCTTGCTACGCGGATGGGTGGGTTGCAAATTGCCAACAGCCACTCTGGAGAAGTGTACGGTGTGTCCGGAAACATCTAAAAAACACAGCTTAGAGAGCATTGGGCACTTCTGCTCATGGGCGTATAAATTGGGAAAGCTAAAAATCAGCAAGACACAGGCACCCCAAAGTTTAGGGCTGCTCTGTTGACAAAACCTCCACTTCATTACACCTTAAATATCCCAGGAAAGAGAAAAATGGATAAAGAATTTCTGGTCCTTATGTACAAGGGACTATCACTCAGCCATGAAATCAATGTCATAAGGCTAGTAGCATCATGATGAGTGGATTTAGGTACGAGGATTCTAAGTGAAATAAGTCACACAGAAAAAGACACTTATCATAAGATATCACTTATAGAGGGAATGTAAAATCCGCTACACTTGAACTGAATTACAAAACAGAACAGTCACACGTTTAGAAAACACACTATGGCTGCTTCACGGGAAAGGTGAGGTGGGGTGATGCATAAAACAAGGGTTTCAAATTAGCTCACATACCGTTCCATAAACCCAATATGTAATAGACAAGACCTACTCCTTCCTCAGTGAACTGGACTCAACACCTCCTATTCACCGCACAAGAATATATCTGACTAGTAAGAATCTTAAAACCTATGTATGATTATCTCTCTGTAAGTGAGTCAAGTGGGTGTAAAGCGGCATAAACACAGCAGTGAACAGCAGCTAAACCCCATTATAAAAATAAATTACTTTTCAAAACCCATGAAACAAAGACAGTGAAAGAGAGAGAAATTCTTACAAAATTCGTTCAGGGGCTGTGAGGCAACCTGGATTGACCATACCTAGACACACAGCTGGAGGAGACATAAAGGTGGACACTCTTGGGCTTGAGAGGTTTGGTGAGGTTGGGTGAGCAAACGCAGACCCTTTAAAGTAATACTGCGTGGTACCCATCCCATGGGTCCCAAAACTCCAGGTTCAAGGGCATCTTCCTACATCGAAAACATGCATGAGAATCCAAGAAGATGGTACACCGTGTGATCGGGAAAGGTTTCTAAAACGCACCTCATTTCTCATCTCCTTGTGCTCGGGTTCGCCATTCCAGCCGCTTTACTAGCAATCTCCCTACTTGGAGAATCAGCACCTTTAACCTCCGGTTCCGTACAGGTTGCAATTTGTCCTGAGGATGAACGGGAAGAGGGGGAACCAATGAGAGACAAGCTCTAGGTGTGGGGGCAGGCACAGGTCACTCTATTTTCCCATCAGGAAGAAGAGATAACCACAGGCTCAGCCTGCCCCCCGGAACCAGAATAGGGCCAGAAGCCATCCTGCGCTTTTGCGGCCAGCTCCCACAAAAGCGAGTTGAAAAATGGAGCTCAGGGGCACTGCAATTCACAAACCTGCAGAGTTATAAATGATAACTCTCGTCCACAAATATATTGAGGGAAGGCAACGAAGAGGTTTCGAAAGCAAGGCCGAATTGCAGGAAACAGATTTCAGGAGGTAGATTCGAATCGCCTTGAAAGCACATGAAAAGCGGCAAAACGTCGACAATGATGCCCTTGGCCAAAAAGGGCGTATGCGTTTTTTCCTGAATATATTCAGGAAAAAACGCATACGCCCTTTTTGGCCAACCAAGCCACCTGGAAAGGCAAATCAGCGCTACAAAGAAGTCTCGCTTCCCATCGGTCAAAAGGGCCATGCTGAAAAAAGTGTAAAAACCAGAAATGCAGGACAGGCCAAGGAGAAATGGGAGCCTTGCTACGCGGATGGGTGGGTTGCAAATTGCCAACAGCCACTCTGGAGAAGTGTACGGTGTGTCCGGAAACATCTAAAAAACACAGCTTAGAGAGCATTGGGCACTTCTGCTCATGGGCGTATAAATTGGGAAAGCTAAAAATCAGCAAGACACAGGCACCCCAAAGTTTAGGGCTGCTCTGTTGACAAAACCTCCACTTCATTACACCTTAAATATCCCAGGAAAGAGAAAAATGGATAAAGAATTTCTGGTCCTTATGTACAAGGGACTATCACTCAGCCATGAAATCAATGTCATAAGGCTAGTAGCATCATGATGAGTGGATTTAGGTACGAGGATTCTAAGTGAAATAAGTCACACAGAAAAAGACACTTATCATAAGATATCACTTATAGAGGGAATGTAAAATCCGCTACACTTGAACTGAATTACAAAACAGAACAGTCACACGTTTAGAAAACACACTATGGCTGCTTCACGGGAAAGGTGAGGTGGGGTGATGCATAAAACAAGGGTTTCAAATTAGCTCACATACCGTTCCATAAACCCAATATGTAATAGACAAGACCTACTCCTTCCTCAGTGAACTGGACTCAACACCTCCTATTCACCGCACAAGAATATATCTGACTAGTAAGAATCTTAAAACCTATGTATGATTATCTCTCTGTAAGTGAGTCAAGTGGGTGTAAAGCGGCATAAACACAGCAGTGAACAGCAGCTAAACCCCATTATAAAAATTAATTACTTTTCAAAACCCATGAAACAAAGACAGTGAAAGAGAGAGAAATTCTTACAAAATTCGTTCAGGGGCTGTGAGGCAACCTGGATTGACCATACCTAGACACACAGCTGGAGGAGACATAAAGGTGGACACTCTTGGGCTTGAGAGGTTTGGTGAGGTTGGGTGAGCAAACGCAGACCCTTTAAAGTAATACTGCGTGGTACCCATCCCATGGGTCCCAAAACTCCAGGTTCAAGGGCATCTTCCTACATCGAAAACATGCATGAGAATCCAAGAAGATGGTACACCGTGTGATCGGGAAAGGTTTCTAAAACGCACCTCATTTCTCATCTCCTTGTGCTCGGGTTCGCCATTCCAGCCGCTTTACTAGCAATCTCCCTACTTGGAGAATCAGCACCTTTAACCTCCGGTTCCGTACAGGTTGCAATTTGTCCTGAGGATGAACGGGAAGAGGGGGAACCAATGAGAGACAAGCTCTAGGTGTGGGGGCAGGCACAGGTCACTCTATTTTCCCATCAGGAAGAAGAGATAACCACAGGCTCAGCCTGCCCCCCGGAACCAGAATAGGGCCAGAAGCCATCCTGCGCTTTTGCGGCCAGCTCCCACAAAAGCGAGTTGAAAAATGGAGCTCAGGGGCACTGCAATTCACAAACCTGCAGAGTTATAAATGATAACTCTCGTCCACAAATATATTGAGGGAAGGCAACGAAGAGGTTTCGAAAGCAAGGCCGAATTGCAGGAAACAGATTTCAGGAGGTAGATTCGAATCGCCTTGAAAGCACATGAAAAGCGGCAAAACGTCGACAATGATGCCCTTGGCCAAAAAGGGCGTATGCGTTTTTTCCTGAATATATTCAGGAAAAAACGCATACGCCCTTTTTGGCCAACCAAGCCACCTGGAAAGGCAAATCAGCGCTACAAAGAAGTCTCGCTTCCCATCGGTCAAAAGGGCCATGCTGAAAAAAGTGTAAAAACCAGAAATGCAGGACAGGCCAAGGAGAAATGGGAGCCTTGCTACGCGGATGGGTGGGTTGCAAATGGCCAACAGCCACTCTGGAGAAGTGTACGGTGTGTCCGGAAACATCTAAAAAACACAGCTTAGAGAGCATTGGGCACTTCTGCTCATGGGCGTATAAATTGGGAAAGCTAAAAATCAGCAAGACACAGGCACCCCAAAGTTTAGGGCTGCTCTGTTGACAAAACCTCCACTTCATTACACCTTAAATATCCCAGGAAAGAGAAAAATGGATAAAGAATTTCTGGTCCTTATGTACAAGGGACTATCACTCAGCCATGAAATCAATGTCATAAGGCTAGTAGCATCATGATGAGTGGATTTAGGTACGAGGATTCTAAGTGAAATAAGTCACACAGAAAAAGACACTTATCATAAGATATCACTTATAGAGGGAATGTAAAATCCGCTACACTTGAACTGAATTACAAAACAGAACAGTCACACGTTTAGAAAACACACTATGGCTGCTTCACGGGAAAGGTGAGGTGGGGTGATGCATAAAACAAGGGTTTCAAATTAGCTCACATACCGTTCCATAAACCCAATATGTAATAGACAAGACCTACTCCTTCCTCAGTGAACTGGACTCAACACCTCCTATTCACCGCACAAGAATATATCTGACTAGTAAGAATCTTAAAACCTATGTATGATTATCTCTCTGTAAGTGAGTCAAGTGGGTGTAAAGCGGCATAAACACAGCAGTGAACAGCAGCTAAACCCCATTATAAAAATAAATTACTTTTCAAAACCCATGAAACAAAGACAGTGAAAGAGAGAGAAATTCTTACAAAATTCGTTCAGGGGCTGTGAGGCAACCTGGATTGACCATACCTAGACACACAGCTGGAGGAGACATAAAGGTGGACACTCTTGGGCTTGAGAGGTTTGGTGAGGTTGGGTGAGCAAACGCAGACCCTTTAAAGTAATACTGCGTGGTACCCATCCCATGGGTCCCAAAACTCCAGGTTCAAGGGCATCTTCCTACATCGAAAACATGCATGAGAATCCAAGAAGATGGTACACCGTGTGATCGGGAAAGGTTTCTAAAACGCACCTCATTTCTCATCTCCTTGTGCTCGGGTTCGCCATTCCAGCCGCTTTACTAGCAATCTCCCTACTTGGAGAATCAGCACCTTTAACCTCCGGTTCCGTACAGGTTGCAATTTGTCCTGAGGATGAACGGGAAGAGGGGGAACCAATGAGAGACAAGCTCTAGGTGTGGGGGCAGGCACAGGTCACTCTATTTTCCCATCAGGAAGAAGAGATAACCACAGGCTCAGCCTGCCCCCCGGAACCAGAATAGGGCCAGAAGCCATCCTGCGCTTTTGCGGCCAGCTCCCACAAAAGCGAGTTGAAAAATGGAGCTCAGGGGCACTGCAATTCACAAACCTGCAGAGTTATAAATGATAACTCTCGTCCACAAATATATTGAGGGAAGGCAACGAAGAGGTTTCGAAAGCAAGGCCGAATTGCAGGAAACAGATTTCAGGAGGTAGATTCGAATCGCCTTGAAAGCACATGAAAAGCGGCAAAACGTCGACAATGATGCCCTTGGCCAAAAAGGGCGTATGCGTTTTTTCCTGAATATATTCAGGAAAAAACGCATACGCCCTTTTTGGCCAACCAAGCCACCTGGAAAGGCAAATCAGCGCTACAAAGAAGTCTCGCTTCCCATCGGTCAAAAGGGCCATGCTGAAAAAAGTGTAAAAACCAGAAATGCAGGACAGGCCAAGGAGAAATGGGAGCCTTGCTACGCGGATGGGTGGGTTGCAAATGGCCAACAGCCACTCTGGAGAAGTGTACGGTGTGTCCGGAAACATCTAAAAAACACAGCTTAGAGAGCATTGGGCACTTCTGCTCATGGGCGTATAAATTGGGAAAGCTAAAAATCAGCAAGACACAGGCACCCCAAAGTTTAGGGCTGCTCTGTTGACAAAACCTCCACTTCATTACACCTTAAATATCCCAGGAAAGAGAAAAATGGATAAAGAATTTCTGGTCCTTATGTACAAGGGACTATCACTCAGCCATGAAATCAATGTCATAAGGCTAGTAGCATCATGATGAGTGGATTTAGGTACGAGGATTCTAAGTGAAATAAGTCACACAGAAAAAGACACTTATCATAAGATATCACTTATAGAGGGAATGTAAAATCCGCTACACTTGAACTGAATTACAAAACAGAACAGTCACACGTTTAGAAAACACACTATGGCTGCTTCACGGGAAAGGTGAGGTGGGGTGATGCATAAAACAAGGGTTTCAAATTAGCTCACATACCGTTCCATAAACCCAATATGTAATAGACAAGACCTACTCCTTCCTCAGTGAACTGGACTCAACACCTCCTATTCACCGCACAAGAATATATCTGACTAGTAAGAATCTTAAAACCTATGTATGATTATCTCTCTGTAAGTGAGTCAAGTGGGTGTAAAGCGGCATAAACACAGCAGTGAACAGCAGCTAAACCCCATTATAAAAATAAATTACTTTTCAAAACCCATGAAACAAAGACAGTGAAAGAGAGAGAAATTCTTACAAAATTCGTTCAGGGGCTGTGAGGCAACCTGGATTGACCATACCTAGACACACAGCTGGAGGAGACATAAAGGTGGACACTCTTGGGCTTGAGAGGTTTGGTGAGGTTGGGTGAGCAAACGCAGACCCTTTAAAGTAATACTGCGTGGTACCCATCCCATGGGTCCCAAAACTCCAGGTTCAAGGGCATCTTCCTACATCGAAAACATGCATGAGAATCCAAGAAGATGGTACACCGTGTGATCGGGAAAGGTTTCTAAAACGCACCTCATTTCTCATCTCCTTGTGCTCGGGTTCGCCATTCCAGCCGCTTTACTAGCAATCTCCCTACTTGGAGAATCAGCACCTTTAACCTCCTGTTCCGTACAGGTTGCAATTTGTCCTGAGGATGAACGGGAAGAGGGGGAACCAATGAGAGACAAGCTCTAGGTGTGGGGGCAGGCACAGGTCACTCTATTTTCCCATCAGGAAGAAGAGATAACCACAGGCTCAGCCTGCCCCCCGGAACCAGAATAGGGCCAGAAGCCATCCTGCGCTTTTGCGGCCAGCTCCCACAAAAGCGAGTTGAAAAATGGAGCTCAGGGGCACTGCAATTCACAAACCTGCAGAGTTATAAATGATAACTCTCGTCCACAAATATATTGAGGGAAGGCAACGAAGAGGTTTCGAAAGCAAGGCCGAATTGCAGGAAACAGATTTCAGGAGGTAGATTCGAATCGCCTTGAAAGCACATGAAAAGCGGCAAAACGTCGACAATGATGCCCTTGGCCAAAAAGGGCGTATGCGTTTTTTCCTGAATATATTCAGGAAAAAACGCATACGCCCTTTTTGGCCAACCAAGCCACCTGGAAAGGCAAATCAGCGCTACAAAGAAGTCTCGCTTCCCATCGGTCAAAAGGGCCATGCTGAAAAAAGTGTAAAAACCAGAAATGCAGGACAGGCCAAGGAGAAATGGGAGCCTTGCTACGCGGATGGGTGGGTTGCAAATTGCCAACAGCCACTCTGGAGAAGTGTACGGTGTGTCCGGAAACATCTAAAAAACACAGCTTAGAGAGCATTGGGCACTTCTGCTCATGGGCGTATAAATTGGGAAAGCTAAAAATCAGCAAGACACAGGCACCCCAAAGTTTAGGGCTGCTCTGTTGACAAAACCTCCACTTCATTACACCTTAAATATCCCAGGAAAGAGAAAAATGGATAAAGAATTTCTGGTCCTTATGTACAAGGGACTATCACTCAGCCATGAAATCAATGTCATAAGGCTAGTAGCATCATGATGAGTGGATTTAGGTACGAGGATTCTAAGTGAAATAAGTCACACAGAAAAAGACACTTATCATAAGATATCACTTATAGAGGGAATGTAAAATCCGCTACACTTGAACTGAATTACAAAACAGAACAGTCACACGTTTAGAAAACACACTATGGCTGCTTCACGGGAAAGGTGAGGTGGGGTGATGCATAAAACAAGGGTTTCAAATTAGCTCACATACCGTTCCATAAACCCAATATGTAATAGACAAGACCTACTCCTTCCTCAGTGAACTGGACTCAACACCTCCTATTCACCGCACAAGAATATATCTGACTAGTAAGAATCTTAAAACCTATGTATGATTATCTCTCTGTAAGTGAGTCAAGTGGGTGTAAAGCGGCATAAACACAGCAGTGAACAGCAGCTAAACCCCATTATAAAAATAAATTACTTTTCAAAACCCATGAAACAAAGACAGTGAAAGAGAGAGAAATTCTTACAAAATTCGTTCAGGGGCTGTGAGGCAACCTGGATTGACCATACCTAGACACACAGCTGGAGGAGACATAAAGGTGGACACTCTTGGGCTTGAGAGGTTTGGTGAGGTTGGGTGAGCAAACGCAGACCCTTTAAAGTAATACTGCGTGGTACCCATCCCATGGGTCCCAAAACTCCAGGTTCAAGGGCATCTTCCTACATCGAAAACATGCATGAGAATCCAAGAAGATGGTACACCGTGTGATCGGGAAAGGTTTCTAAAACGCACCTCATTTCTCATCTCCTTGTGCTCGGGTTCGCCATTCCAGCTGCTTTACTAGCAATCTCCCTACTTGGAGAATCAGCACCTTTAACCTCCTGTTCCGTACAGGTTGCAATTTGTCCTGAGGATGAACGGGAAGAGGGGGAACCAATGAGAGACAAGCTCTAGGTGTGGGGGCAGGCACAGGTCACTCTATTTTCCCATCAGGAAGAAGAGATAACCACAGGCTCAGCCTGCCCCCCGGAACCAGAATAGGGCCAGAAGCCATCCTGCGCTTTTGCGGCCAGCTCCCACAAAAGCGAGTTGAAAAATGGAGCTCAGGGGCACTGCAATTCACAAACCTGCAGAGTTATAAATGATAACTCTCGTCCACAAATATATTGAGGGAAGGCAACGAAGAGGTTTCGAAAGCAAGGCCGAATTGCAGGAAACAGATTTCAGGAGGTAGATTCGAATCGCCTTGAAAGCACATGAAAAGCGGCAAAACGTCGACAATGATGCCCTTGGCCAAAAAGGGCGTATGCGTTTTTTCCTGAATATATTCAGGAAAAAACGCATACGCCCTTTTTGGCCAACCAAGCCACCTGGAAAGGCAAATCAGCGCTACAAAGAAGTCTCGCTTCCCATCGGTCAAAAGGGCCATGCTGAAAAAAGTGTAAAAACCAGAAATGCAGGACAGGCCAAGGAGAAATGGGAGCCTTGCTACGCGGATGGGTGGGTTGCAAATTGCCAACAGCCACTCTGGAGAAGTGTACGGTGTGTCCGGAAACATCTAAAAAACACAGCTTAGAGAGCATTGGGCACTTCTGCTCATGGGCGTATAAATTGGGAAAGCTAAAAATCAGCAAGACACAGGCACCCCAAAGTTTAGGGCTGCTCTGTTGACAAAACCTCCACTTCATTACACCTTAAATATCCCAGGAAAGAGAAAAATGGATAAAGAATTTCTGGTCCTTATGTACAAGGGACTATCACTCAGCCATGAAATCAATGTCATAAGGCTAGTAGCATCATGATGAGTGGATTTAGGTACGAGGATTCTAAGTGAAATAAGTCACACAGAAAAAGACACTTATCATAAGATATCACTTATAGAGGGAATGTAAAATCCGCTACACTTGAACTGAATTACAAAACAGAACAGTCACACGTTTAGAAAACACACTATGGCTGCTTCACGGGAAAGGTGAGGTGGGGTGATGCATAAAACAAGGGTTTCAAATTAGCTCACATACCGTTCCATAAACCCAATATGTAATAGACAAGACCTACTCCTTCCTCAGTGAACTGGACTCAACACCTCCTATTCACCGCACAAGAATATATCTGACTAGTAAGAATCTTAAAACCTATGTATGATTATCTCTCTGTAAGTGAGTCAAGTGGGTGTAAAGCGGCATAAACACAGCAGTGAACAGCAGCTAAACCCCATTATAAAAATAAATTACTTTTCAAAACCCATGAAACAAAGACAGTGAAAGAGAGAGAAATTCTTACAAAATTCGTTCAGGGGCTGTGAGGCAACCTGGATTGACCATACCTAGACACACAGCTGGAGGAGACATAAAGGTGGACACTCTTGGGCTTGAGAGGTTTGGTGAGGTTGGGTGAGCAAACGCAGACCCTTTAAAGTAATACTGCGTGGTACCCATCCCATGGGTCCCAAAACTCCAGGTTCAAGGGCATCTTCCTACATCGAAAACATGCATGAGAATCCAAGAAGATGGTACACCGTGTGATCGGGAAAGGTTTCTAAAACGCACCTCATTTCTCATCTCCTTGTGCTCGGGTTCGCCATTCCAGCTGCTTTACTAGCAATCTCCCTACTTGGAGAATCAGCACCTTTAACCTCCTGTTCCGTACAGGTTGCAATTTGTCCTGAGGATGAACGGGAAGAGGGGGAACCAATGAGAGACAAGCTCTAGGTGTGGGGGCAGGCACAGGTCACTCTATTTTCCCATCAGGAAGAAGAGATAACCACAGGCTCAGCCTGCCCCCCGGAACCAGAATAGGGCCAGAAGCCATCCTGCGCTTTTGCGGCCAGCTCCCACAAAAGCGAGTTGAAAAATGGAGCTCAGGGGCACTGCAATTCACAAACCTGCAGAGTTATAAATGATAACTCTCGTCCACAAATATATTGAGGGAAGGCAACGAAGAGGTTTCGAAAGCAAGGCCGAATTGCAGGAAACAGATTTCAGGAGGTAGATTCGAATCGCCTTGAAAGCACATGAAAAGCGGCAAAACGTCGACAATGATGCCCTTGGCCAAAAAGGGCGTATGCGTTTTTTCCTGAATATATTCAGGAAAAAACGCATACGCCCTTTTTGGCCAACCAAGCCACCTGGAAAGGCAAATCAGCGCTACAAAGAAGTCTCGCTTCCCATCGGTCAAAAGGGCCATGCTGAAAAAAGTGTAAAAACCAGAAATGCAGGACAGGCCAAGGAGAAATGGGAGCCTTGCTACGCGGATGGGTGGGTTGCAAATTGCCAACAGCCACTCTGGAGAAGTGTACGGTGTGTCCGGAAACATCTAAAAAACACAGCTTAGAGAGCATTGGGCACTTCTGCTCATGGGCGTATAAATTGGGAAAGCTAAAAATCAGCAAGACACAGGCACCCCAAAGTTTAGGGCTGCTCTGTTGACAAAACCTCCACTTCATTACACCTTAAATATCCCAGGAAAGAGAAAAATGGATAAAGAATTTCTGGTCCTTATGTACAAGGGACTATCACTCAGCCATGAAATCAATGTCATAAGGCTAGTAGCATCATGATGAGTGGATTTAGGTACGAGGATTCTAAGTGAAATAAGTCACACAGAAAAAGACACTTATCATAAGATATCACTTATAGAGGGAATGTAAAATCCGCTACACTTGAACTGAATTACAAAACAGAACAGTCACACGTTTAGAAAACACACTATGGCTGCTTCACGGGAAAGGTGAGGTGGGGTGATGCATAAAACAAGGGTTTCAAATTAGCTCACATACCGTTCCATAAACCCAATATGTAATAGACAAGACCTACTCCTTCCTCAGTGAACTGGACTCAACACCTCCTATTCACCGCACAAGAATATATCTGACTAGTAAGAATCTTAAAACCTATGTATGATTATCTCTCTGTAAGTGAGTCAAGTGGGTGTAAAGCGGCATAAACACAGCAGTGAACAGCAGCTAAACCCCATTATAAAAATAAATTACTTTTCAAAACCCATGAAACAAAGACAGTGAAAGAGAGAGAAATTCTTACAAAATTCGTTCAGGGGCTGTGAGGCAACCTGGATTGACCATACCTAGACACACAGCTGGAGGAGACATAAAGGTGGACACTCTTGGGCTTGAGAGGTTTGGTGAGGTTGGGTGAGCAAACGCAGACCCTTTAAAGTAATACTGCGTGGTACCCATCCCATGGGTCCCAAAACTCCACGTTCAAGGGCATCTTCCTACATCGAAAACATGCATGAGAATCCAAGAAGATGGTACACCGTGTGATCGGGAAAGGTTTCTAAAACGCACCTCATTTCTCATCTCCTTGTGCTCGGGTTCGCCATTCCAGCTGCTTTACTAGCAATCTCCCTACTTGGAGAATCAGCACCTTTAACCTCCTGTTCCGTACAGGTTGCAATTTGTCCTGAGGATGAACGGGAAGAGGGGGAACCAATGAGAGACAAGCTCTAGGTGTGGGGGCAGGCACAGGTCACTCTATTTTCCCATCAGGAAGAAGAGATAACCACAGGCTCAGCCTGCCCCCCGGAACCAGAATAGGGCCAGAAGCCATCCTGCGCTTTTGCGGCCAGCTCCCACAAAAGCGAGTTGAAAAATGGAGCTCAGGGGCACTGCAATTCACAAACCTGCAGAGTTATAAATGATAACTCTCGTCCACAAATATATTGAGGGAAGGCAACGAAGAGGTTTCGAAAGCAAGGCCGAATTGCAGGAAACAGATTTCAGGAGGTAGATTCGAATCGCCTTGAAAGCACATGAAAAGCGGCAAAACGTCGACAATGATGCCCTTGGCCAAAAAGGGCGTATGCGTTTTTTCCTGAATATATTCAGGAAAAAACGCATACGCCCTTTTTGGCCAACCAAGCCACCTGGAAAGGCAAATCAGCGCTACAAAGAAGTCTCGCTTCCCATCGGTCAAAAGGGCCATGCTGAAAAAAGTGTAAAAACCAGAAATGCAGGACAGGCCAAGGAGAAATGGGAGCCTTGCTACGCGGATGGGTGGGTTGCAAATTGCCAACAGCCACTCTGGAGAAGTGTACGGTGTGTCCGGAAACATCTAAAAAACACAGCTTAGAGAGCATTGGGCACTTCTGCTCATGGGCGTATAAATTGGGAAAGCTAAAAATCAGCAAGACACAGGCACCCCAAAGTTTAGGGCTGCTCTGTTGACAAAACCTCCACTTCATTACACCTTAAATATCCCAGGAAAGAGAAAAATGGATAAAGAATTTCTGGTCCTTATGTACAAGGGACTATCACTCAGCCATGAAATCAATGTCATAAGGCTAGTAGCATCATGATGAGTGGATTTAGGTACGAGGATTCTAAGTGAAATAAGTCACACAGAAAAAGACACTTATCATAAGATATCACTTATAGAGGGAATGTAAAATCCGCTACACTTGAACTGAATTACAAAACAGAACAGTCACACGTTTAGAAAACACACTATGGCTGCTTCACGGGAAAGGTGAGGTGGGGTGATGCATAAAACAAGGGTTTCAAATTAGCTCACATACCGTTCCATAAACCCAATATGTAATAGACAAGACCTACTCCTTCCTCAGTGAACTGGACTCAACACCTCCTATTCACCGCACAAGAATATATCTGACTAGTAAGAATCTTAAAACCTATGTATGATTATCTCTCTGTAAGTGAGTCAAGTGGGTGTAAAGCGGCATAAACACAGCAGTGAACAGCAGCTAAACCCCATTATAAAAATAAATTACTTTTCAAAACCCATGAAACAAAGACAGTGAAAGAGAGAGAAATTCTTACAAAATTCGTTCAGGGGCTGTGAGGCAACCTGGATTGACCATACCTAGACACACAGCTGGAGGAGACATAAAGGTGGACACTCTTGGGCTTGAGAGGTTTGGTGAGGTTGGGTGAGCAAACGCAGACCCTTTAAAGTAATACTGCGTGGTACCCATCCCATGGGTCCCAAAACTCCACGTTCAAGGGCATCTTCCTACATCGAAAACATGCATGAGAATCCAAGAAGATGGTACACCGTGTGATCGGGAAAGGTTTCTAAAACGCACCTCATTTCTCATCTCCTTGTGCTCGGGTTCGCCATTCCAGCTGCTTTACTAGCAATCTCCCTACTTGGAGAATCAGCACCTTTAACCTCCTGTTCCGTACAGGTTGCAATTTGTCCTGAGGATGAACGGGAAGAGGGGGAACCAATGAGAGACAAGCTCTAGGTGTGGGGGCAGGCACAGGTCACTCTATTTTCCCATCAGGAAGAAGAGATAACCACAGGCTCAGCCTGCCCCCCGGAACCAGAATAGGGCCAGAAGCCATCCTGCGCTTTTGCGGCCAGCTCCCACAAAAGCGAGTTGAAAAATGGAGCTCAGGGGCACTGCAATTCACAAACCTGCAGAGTTATAAATGATAACTCTCGTCCACAAATATATTGAGGGAAGGCAACGAAGAGGTTTCGAAAGCAAGGCCGAATTGCAGGAAACAGATTTCAGGAGGTAGATTCGAATCGCCTTGAAAGCACATGAAAAGCGGCAAAACGTCGACAATGATGCCCTTGGCCAAAAAGGGCGTATGCGTTTTTTCCTGAATATATTCAGGAAAAAACGCATACGCCCTTTTTGGCCAACCAAGCCACCTGGAAAGGCAAATCAGCGCTACAAAGAAGTCTCGCTTCCCATCGGTCAAAAGGGCCATGCTGAAAAAAGTGTAAAAACCAGAAATGCAGGACAGGCCAAGGAGAAATGGGAGCCTTGCTACGCGGATGGGTGGGTTGCAAATTGCCAACAGCCACTCTGGAGAAGTGTACGGTGTGTCCGGAAACATCTAAAAAACACAGCTTAGAGAGCATTGGGCACTTCTGCTCATGGGCGTATAAATTGGGAAAGCTAAAAATCAGCAAGACACAGGCACCCCAAAGTTTAGGGCTGCTCTGTTGACAAAACCTCCACTTCATTACACCTTAAATATCCCAGGAAAGAGAAAAATGGATAAAGAATTTCTGGTCCTTATGTACAAGGGACTATCACTCAGCCATGAAATCAATGTCATAAGGCTAGTAGCATCATGATGAGTGGATTTAGGTACGAGGATTCTAAGTGAAATAAGTCACACAGAAAAAGACACTTATCATAAGATATCACTTATAGAGGGAATGTAAAATCCGCTACACTTGAACTGAATTACAAAACAGAACAGTCACACGTTTAGAAAACACACTATGGCTGCTTCACGGGAAAGGTGAGGTGGGGTGATGCATAAAACAAGGGTTTCAAATTAGCTCACATACCGTTCCATAAACCCAATATGTAATAGACAAGACCTACTCCTTCCTCAGTGAACTGGACTCAACACCTCCTATTCACCGCACAAGAATATATCTGACTAGTAAGAATCTTAAAACCTATGTATGATTATCTCTCTGTAAGTGAGTCAAGTGGGTGTAAAGCGGCATAAACACAGCAGTGAACAGCAGCTAAACCCCATTATAAAAATAAATTACTTTTCAAAACCCATGAAACAAAGACAGTGAAAGAGAGAGAAATTCTTACAAAATTCGTTCAGGGGCTGTGAGGCAACCTGGATTGACCATACCTAGACACACAGCTGGAGGAGACATAAAGGTGGACACTCTTGGGCTTGAGAGGTTTGGTGAGGTTGGGTGAGCAAACGCAGACCCTTTAAAGTAATACTGCGTGGTACCCATCCCATGGGTCCCAAAACTCCAGGTTCAAGGGCATCTTCCTACATCGAAAACATGCATGAGAATCCAAGAAGATGGTACACCGTGTGATCGGGAAAGGTTTCTAAAACGCACCTCATTTCTCATCTCCTTGTGCTCGGGTTCGCCATTCCAGCTGCTTTACTAGCAATCTCCCTACTTGGAGAATCAGCACCTTTAACCTCCTGTTCCGTACAGGTTGCAATTTGTCCTGAGGATGAACGGGAAGAGGGGGAACCAATGAGAGACAAGCTCTAGGTGTGGGGGCAGGCACAGGTCACTCTATTTTCCCATCAGGAAGAAGAGATAACCACAGGCTCAGCCTGCCCCCCGGAACCAGAATAGGGCCAGAAGCCATCCTGCGCTTTTGCGGCCAGCTCCCACAAAAGCGAGTTGAAAAATGGAGCTCAGGGGCACTGCAATTCACAAACCTGCAGAGTTATAAATGATAACTCTCGTCCACAAATATATTGAGGGAAGGCAACGAAGAGGTTTCGAAAGCAAGGCCGAATTGCAGGAAACAGATTTCAGGAGGTAGATTCGAATCGCCTTGAAAGCACATGAAAAGCGGCAAAACGTCGACAATGATGCCCTTGGCCAAAAAGGGCGTATGCGTTTTTTCCTGAATATATTCAGGAAAAAACGCATACGCCCTTTTTGGCCAACCAAGCCACCTGGAAAGGCAAATCAGCGCTACAAAGAAGTCTCGCTTCCCATCGGTCAAAAGGGCCATGCTGAAAAAAGTGTAAAAACCAGAAATGCAGGACAGGCCAAGGAGAAATGGGAGCCTTGCTACGCGGATGGGTGGGTTGCAAATTGCCAACAGCCACTCTGGAGAAGTGTACGGTGTGTCCGGAAACATCTAAAAAACACAGCTTAGAGAGCATTGGGCACTTCTGCTCATGGGCGTATAAATTGGGAAAGCTAAAAATCAGCAAGACACAGGCACCCCAAAGTTTAGGGCTGCTCTGTTGACAAAACCTCCACTTCATTACACCTTAAATATCCCAGGAAAGAGAAAAATGGATAAAGAATTTCTGGTCCTTATGTACAAGGGACTATCACTCAGCCATGAAATCAATGTCATAAGGCTAGTAGCATCATGATGAGTGGATTTAGGTACGAGGATTCTAAGTGAAATAAGTCACACAGAAAAAGACACTTATCATAAGATATCACTTATAGAGGGAATGTAAAATCCGCTACACTTGAACTGAATTACAAAACAGAACAGTCACACGTTTAGAAAACACACTATGGCTGCTTCACGGGAAAGGTGAGGTGGGGTGATGCATAAAACAAGGGTTTCAAATTAGCTCACATACCGTTCCATAAACCCAATATGTAATAGACAAGACCTACTCCTTCCTCAGTGAACTGGACTCAACACCTCCTATTCACCGCACAAGAATATATCTGACTAGTAAGAATCTTAAAACCTATGTATGATTATCTCTCTGTAAGTGAGTCAAGTGGGTGTAAAGCGGCATAAACACAGCAGTGAACAGCAGCTAAACCCCATTATAAAAATAAATTACTTTTCAAAACCCATGAAACAAAGACAGTGAAAGAGAGAGAAATTCTTACAAAATTCGTTCAGGGGCTGTGAGGCAACCTGGATTGACCATACCTAGACACACAGCTGGAGGAGACATAAAGGTGGACACTCTTGGGCTTGAGAGGTTTGGTGAGGTTGGGTGAGCAAACGCAGACCCTTTAAAGTAATACTGCGTGGTACCCATCCCATGGGTCCCAAAACTCCACGTTCAAGGGCATCTTCCTACATCGAAAACATGCATGAGAATCCAAGAAGATGGTACACCGTGTGATCGGGAAAGGTTTCTAAAACGCACCTCATTTCTCATCTCCTTGTGCTCGGGTTCGCCATTCCAGCTGCTTTACTAGCAATCTCCCTACTTGGAGAATCAGCACCTTTAACCTCCTGTTCCGTACAGGTTGCAATTTGTCCTGAGGATGAACGGGAAGAGGGGGAACCAATGAGAGACAAGCTCTAGGTGTGGGGGCAGGCACAGGTCACTCTATTTTCCCATCAGGAAGAAGAGATAACCACAGGCTCAGCCTGCCCCCCGGAACCAGAATAGGGCCAGAAGCCATCCTGCGCTTTTGCGGCCAGCTCCCACAAAAGCGAGTTGAAAAATGGAGCTCAGGGGCACTGCAATTCACAAACCTGCAGAGTTATAAATGATAACTCTCGTCCACAAATATATTGAGGGAAGGCAACGAAGAGGTTTCGAAAGCAAGGCCGAATTGCAGGAAACAGATTTCAGGAGGTAGATTCGAATCGCCTTGAAAGCACATGAAAAGCGGCAAAACGTCGACAATGATGCCCTTGGCCAAAAAGGGCGTATGCGTTTTTTCCTGAATATATTCAGGAAAAAACGCATACGCCCTTTTTGGCCAACCAAGCCACCTGGAAAGGCAAATCAGCGCTACAAAGAAGTCTCGCTTCCCATCGGTCAAAAGGGCCATGCTGAAAAAAGTGTAAAAACCAGAAATGCAGGACAGGCCAAGGAGAAATGGGAGCCTTGCTACGCGGATGGGTGGGTTGCAAATTGCCAACAGCCACTCTGGAGAAGTGTACGGTGTGTCCGGAAACATCTAAAAAACACAGCTTAGAGAGCATTGGGCACTTCTGCTCATGGGCGTATAAATTGGGAAAGCTAAAAATCAGCAAGACACAGGCACCCCAAAGTTTAGGGCTGCTCTGTTGACAAAACCTCCACTTCATTACACCTTAAATATCCCAGGAAAGAGAAAAATGGATAAAGAATTTCTGGTCCTTATGTACAAGGGACTATCACTCAGCCATGAAATCAATGTCATAAGGCTAGTAGCATCATGATGAGTGGATTTAGGTACGAGGATTCTAAGTGAAATAAGTCACACAGAAAAAGACACTTATCATAAGATATCACTTATAGAGGGAATGTAAAATCCGCTACACTTGAACTGAATTACAAAACAGAACAGTCACACGTTTAGAAAACACACTATGGCTGCTTCACGGGAAAGGTGAGGTGGGGTGATGCATAAAACAAGGGTTTCAAATTAGCTCACATACCGTTCCATAAACCCAATATGTAATAGACAAGACCTACTCCTTCCTCAGTGAACTGGACTCAACACCTCCTATTCACCGCACAAGAATATATCTGACTAGTAAGAATCTTAAAACCTATGTATGATTATCTCTCTGTAAGTGAGTCAAGTGGGTGTAAAGCGGCATAAACACAGCAGTGAACAGCAGCTAAACCCCATTATAAAAATAAATTACTTTTCAAAACCCATGAAACAAAGACAGTGAAAGAGAGAGAAATTCTTACAAAATTCGTTCAGGGGCTGTGAGGCAACCTGGATTGACCATACCTAGACACACAGCTGGAGGAGACATAAAGGTGGACACTCTTGGGCTTGAGAGGTTTGGTGAGGTTGGGTGAGCAAACGCAGACCCTTTAAAGTAATACTGCGTGGTACCCATCCCATGGGTCCCAAAACTCCAGGTTCAAGGGCATCTTCCTACATCGAAAACATGCATGAGAATCCAAGAAGATGGTACACCGTGTGATCGGGAAAGGTTTCTAAAACGCACCTCATTTCTCATCTCCTTGTGCTCGGGTTCGCCATTCCAGCTGCTTTACTAGCAATCTCCCTACTTGGAGAATCAGCACCTTTAACCTCCGGTTCCGTACAGGTTGCAATTTGTCCTGAGGATGAACGGGAAGAGGGGGAACCAATGAGAGACAAGCTCTAGGTGTGGGGGCAGGCACAGGTCACTCTATTTTCCCATCAGGAAGAAGAGATAACCACAGGCTCAGCCTGCCCCCCGGAACCAGAATAGGGCCAGAAGCCATCCTGCGCTTTTGCGGCCAGCTCCCACAAAAGCGAGTTGAAAAATGGAGCTCAGGGGCACTGCAATTCACAAACCTGCAGAGTTATAAATGATAACTCTCGTCCACAAATATATTGAGGGAAGGCAACGAAGAGGTTTCGAAAGCAAGGCCGAATTGCAGGAAACAGATTTCAGGAGGTAGATTCGAATCGCCTTGAAAGCACATGAAAAGCGGCAAAACGTCGACAATGATGCCCTTGGCCAAAAAGGGCGTATGCGTTTTTTCCTGAATATATTCAGGAAAAAACGCATACGCCCTTTTTGGCCAACCAAGCCACCTGGAAAGGCAAATCAGCGCTACAAAGAAGTCTCGCTTCCCATCGGTCAAAAGGGCCATGCTGAAAAAAGTGTAAAAACCAGAAATGCAGGACAGGCCAAGGAGAAATGGGAGCCTTGCTACGCGGATGGGTGGGTTGCAAATTGCCAACAGCCACTCTGGAGAAGTGTACGGTGTGTCCGGAAACATCTAAAAAACACAGCTTAGAGAGCATTGGGCACTTCTGCTCATGGGCGTATAAATTGGGAAAGCTAAAAATCAGCAAGACACAGGCACCCCAAAGTTTAGGGCTGCTCTGTTGACAAAACCTCCACTTCATTACACCTTAAATATCCCAGGAAAGAGAAAAATGGATAAAGAATTTCTGGTCCTTATGTACAAGGGACTATCACTCAGCCATGAAATCAATGTCATAAGGCTAGTAGCATCATGATGAGTGGATTTAGGTACGAGGATTCTAAGTGAAATAAGTCACACAGAAAAAGACACTTATCATAAGATATCACTTATAGAGGGAATGTAAAATCCGCTACACTTGAACTGAATTACAAAACAGAACAGTCACACGTTTAGAAAACACACTATGGCTGCTTCACGGGAAAGGTGAGGTGGGGTGATGCATAAAACAAGGGTTTCAAATTAGCTCACATACCGTTCCATAAACCCAATATGTAATAGACAAGACCTACTCCTTCCTCAGTGAACTGGACTCAACACCTCCTATTCACCGCACAAGAATATATCTGACTAGTAAGAATCTTAAAACCTATGTATGATTATCTCTCTGTAAGTGAGTCAAGTGGGTGTAAAGCGGCATAAACACAGCAGTGAACAGCAGCTAAACCCCATTATAAAAATAAATTACTTTTCAAAACCCATGAAACAAAGACAGTGAAAGAGAGAGAAATTCTTACAAAATTCGTTCAGGGGCTGTGAGGCAACCTGGATTGACCATACCTAGACACACAGCTGGAGGAGACATAAAGGTGGACACTCTTGGGCTTGAGAGGTTTGGTGAGGTTGGGTGAGCAAACGCAGACCCTTTAAAGTAATACTGCGTGGTACCCATCCCATGGGTCCCAAAACTCCAGGTTCAAGGGCATCTTCCTACATCGAAAACATGCATGAGAATCCAAGAAGATGGTACACCGTGTGATCGGGAAAGGTTTCTAAAACGCACCTCATTTCTCATCTCCTTGTGCTCGGGTTCGCCATTCCAGCTGCTTTACTAGCAATCTCCCTACTTGGAGAATCAGCACCTTTAACCTCCTGTTCCGTACAGGTTGCAATTTGTCCTGAGGATGAACGGGAAGAGGGGGAACCAATGAGAGACAAGCTCTAGGTGTGGGGGCAGGCACAGGTCACTCTATTTTCCCATCAGGAAGAAGAGATAACCACAGGCTCAGCCTGCCCCCCGGAACCAGAATAGGGCCAGAAGCCATCCTGCGCTTTTGCGGCCAGCTCCCACAAAAGCGAGTTGAAAAATGGAGCTCAGGGGCACTGCAATTCACAAACCTGCAGAGTTATAAATGATAACTCTCGTCCACAAATATATTGAGGGAAGGCAACGAAGAGGTTTCGAAAGCAAGGCCGAATTGCAGGAAACAGATTTCAGGAGGTAGATTCGAATCGCCTTGAAAGCACATGAAAAGCGGCAAAACGTCGACAATGATGCCCTTGGCCAAAAAGGGCGTATGCGTTTTTTCCTGAATATATTCAGGAAAAAACGCATACGCCCTTTTTGGCCAACCAAGCCACCTGGAAAGGCAAATCAGCGCTACAAAGAAGTCTCGCTTCCCATCGGTCAAAAGGGCCATGCTGAAAAAAGTGTAAAAACCAGAAATGCAGGACAGGCCAAGGAGAAATGGGAGCCTTGCTACGCGGATGGGTGGGTTGCAAATTGCCAACAGCCACTCTGGAGAAGTGTACGGTGTGTCCGGAAACATCTAAAAAACACAGCTTAGAGAGCATTGGGCACTTCTGCTCATGGGCGTATAAATTGGGAAAGCTAAAAATCAGCAAGACACAGGCACCCCAAAGTTTAGGGCTGCTCTGTTGACAAAACCTCCACTTCATTACACCTTAAATATCCCAGGAAAGAGAAAAATGGATAAAGAATTTCTGGTCCTTATGTACAAGGGACTATCACTCAGCCATGAAATCAATGTCATAAGGCTAGTAGCATCATGATGAGTGGATTTAGGTACGAGGATTCTAAGTGAAATAAGTCACACAGAAAAAGACACTTATCATAAGATATCACTTATAGAGGGAATGTAAAATCCGCTACACTTGAACTGAATTACAAAACAGAACAGTCACACGTTTAGAAAACACACTATGGCTGCTTCACGGGAAAGGTGAGGTGGGGTGATGCATAAAACAAGGGTTTCAAATTAGCTCACATACCGTTCCATAAACCCAATATGTAATAGACAAGACCTACTCCTTCCTCAGTGAACTGGACTCAACACCTCCTATTCACCGCACAAGAATATATCTGACTAGTAAGAATCTTAAAACCTATGTATGATTATCTCTCTGTAAGTGAGTCAAGTGGGTGTAAAGCGGCATAAACACAGCAGTGAACAGCAGCTAAACCCCATTATAAAAATAAATTACTTTTCAAAACCCATGAAACAAAGACAGTGAAAGAGAGAGAAATTCTTACAAAATTCGTTCAGGGGCTGTGAGGCAACCTGGATTGACCATACCTAGACAAACAGCTGGAGGAGACATAAAGGTGGACACTCTTGGGCTTGAGAGGTTTGGTGAGGTTGGGTGAGCAAACGCAGACCCTTTAAAGTAATACTGCGTGGTACCCATCCCATGGGTCCCAAAACTCCAGGTTCAAGGGCATCTTCCTACATCGAAAACATGCATGAGAATCCAAGAAGATGGTACACCGTGTGATCGGGAAAGGTTTCTAAAACGCACCTCATTTCTCATCTCCTTGTGCTCGGGTTCGCCATTCCAGCCGCTTTACTAGCAATCTCCCTACTTGGAGAATCAGCACCTTTAACCTCCGGTTCCGTACAGGTTGCAATTTGTCCTGAGGATGAACGGGAAGAGGGGGAACCAATGAGAGACAAGCTCTAGGTGTGGGGGCAGGCACAGGTCACTCTATTTTCCCATCAGGAAGAAGAGATAACCACAGGCTCAGCCTGCCCCCCGGAACCAGAATAGGGCCAGAAGCCATCCTGCGCTTTTGCGGCCAGCTCCCACAAAAGCGAGTTGAAAAATGGAGCTCAGGGGCACTGCAATTCACAAACCTGCAGAGTTATAAATGATAACTCTCGTCCACAAATATATTGAGGGAAGGCAACGAAGAGGTTTCGAAAGCAAGGCCGAATTGCAGGAAACAGATTTCAGGAGGTAGATTCGAATCGCCTTGAAAGCACATGAAAAGCGGCAAAACGTCGACAATGATGCCCTTGGCCAAAAAGGGCGTATGCGTTTTTTCCTGAATATATTCAGGAAAAAACGCATACGCCCTTTTTGGCCAACCAAGCCACCTGGAAAGGCAAATCAGCGCTACAAAGAAGTCTCGCTTCCCATCGGTCAAAAGGGCCATGCTGAAAAAAGTGTAAAAACCAGAAATGCAGGACAGGCCAAGGAGAAATGGGAGCCTTGCTACGCGGATGGGTGGGTTGCAAATTGCCAACAGCCACTCTGGAGAAGTGTACGGTGTGTCCGGAAACATCTAAAAAACACAGCTTAGAGAGCATTGGGCACTTCTGCTCATGGGCGTATAAATTGGGAAAGCTAAAAATCAGCAAGACACAGGCACCCCAAAGTTTAGGGCTGCTCTGTTGACAAAACCTCCACTTCATTACACCTTAAATATCCCAGGAAAGAGAAAAATGGATAAAGAATTTCTGGTCCTTATGTACAAGGGACTATCACTCAGCCATGAAATCAATGTCATAAGGCTAGTAGCATGATGATGAGTGGATTTAGGTACGAGGATTCTAAGTGAAATAAGTCACACAGAAAAAGACACTTATCATAAGATATCACTTATAGAGGGAATGTAAAATCCGCTACACTTGAACTGAATTACAAAACAGAACAGTCACACGTTTAGAAAACACACTATGGCTGCTTCACGGGAAAGGTGAGGTGGGGTGATGCATAAAACAAGGGTTTCAAATTAGCTCACATACCGTTCCATAAACCCAATATGTAATAGACAAGACCTACTCCTTCCTCAGTGAACTGGACTCAACACCTCCTATTCACCGCACAAGAATATATCTGACTAGTAAGAATCTTAAAACCTATGTATGATTATCTCTCTGTAAGTGAGTCAAGTGGGTGTAAAGCGGCATAAACACAGCAGTGAACAGCAGCTAAACCCCATTATAAAAATAAATTACTTTTCAAAACCCATGAAACAAAGACAGTGAAAGAGAGAGAAATTCTTACAAAATTCGTTCAGGGGCTGTGAGGCAACCTGGATTGACCATACCTAGACACACAGCTGGAGGAGACATAAAGGTGGACACTCTTGGGCTTGAGAGGTTTGGTGAGGTTGGGTGAGCAAACGCAGACCCTTTAAAGTAATACTGCGTGGTACCCATCCCATGGGTCCCAAAACTCCAGGTTCAAGGGCATCTTCCTACATCGAAAACATGCATGAGAATCCAAGAAGATGGTACACCGTGTGATCGGGAAAGGTTTCTAAAACGCACCTCATTTCTCATCTCCTTGTGCTCGGGTTCGCCATTCCAGCCGCTTTACTAGCAATCTCCCTACTTGGAGAATCAGCACCTTTAACCTCCGGTTCCGTACAGGTTGCAATTTGTCCTGAGGATGAACGGGAAGAGGGGGAACCAATGAGAGACAAGCTCTAGGTGTGGGGGCAGGCACAGGTCACTCTATTTTCCCATCAGGAAGAAGAGATAACCACAGGCTCAGCCTGCCCCCCGGAACCAGAATAGGGCCAGAAGCCATCCTGCGCTTTTGCGGCCAGCTCCCACAAAAGCGAGTTGAAAAATGGAGCTCAGGGGCACTGCAATTCACAAACCTGCAGAGTTATAAATGATAACTCACGTCCACAAATATATTGAGGGAAGGCAACGAAGAGGATTCGAAAGCAAGGCCGAATTGCAGGAAACAGATTTCAGGAGGTAGATTCGAATCGCCTTGAAAGCACATGAAAAGCGGCAAAACGTCGACAATGATGCCCTTGGCCAAAAAGGGCGTATGCGTTTTTTCCTGAATATATTCAGGAAAAAACGCATACGCCCTTTTTGGCCAACCAAGCCACCTGGAAAGGCAAATCAGCGCTACAAAGAAGTCTCGCTTCCCATCGGTCAAAAGGGCCATGCTGAAAAAAGTGTAAAAACCAGAAATGCAGGACAGGCCAAGGAGAAATGGGAGCCTTGCTACGCGGATGGGTGGGTTGCAAATTGCCAACAGCCACTCTGGAGAAGTGTACGGTGTGTCCGGAAACATCTAAAAAACACAGCTTAGAGAGCATTGGGCACTTCTGCTCATGGGCGTATAAATTGGGAAAGCTAAAAATCAGCAAGACACAGGCACCCCAAAGTTTAGGGCTGCTCTGTTGACAAAACCTCCACTTCATTACACCTTAAATATCCCAGGAAAGAGAAAAATGGATAAAGAATTTCTGGTCCTTATGTACAAGGGACTATCACTCAGCCATGAAATCAATGTCATAAGGCTAGTAGCATCATGATGAGTGGATTTAGGTACGAGGATTCTAAGTGAAATAAGTCACACAGAAAAAGACACTTATCATAAGATATCACTTATAGAGGGAATGTAAAATCCGCTACACTTGAACTGAATTACAAAACAGAACAGTCACACGTTTAGAAAACACACTATGGCTGCTTCACGGGAAAGGTGAGGTGGGGTGATGCATAAAACAAGGGTTTCAAATTAGCTCACATACCGTTCCATAAACCCAATATGTAATAGACAAGACCTACTCCTTCCTCAGTGAACTGGACTCAACACCTCCTATTCACCGCACAAGAATATATCTGACTAGTAAGAATCTTAAAACCTATGTATGATTATCTCTCTGTAAGTGAGTCAAGTGGGTGTAAAGCGGCATAAACACAGCAGTGAACAGCAGCTAAACCCCATTATAAAAATAAATTACTTTTCAAAACCCATGAAACAAAGACAGTGAAAGAGAGAGAAATTCTTACAAAATTCGTTCAGGGGCTGTGAGGCAACCTGGATTGACCATACCTAGACACACAGCTGGAGGAGACATAAAGGTGGACACTCTTGGGCTTGAGAGGTTTGGTGAGGTTGGGTGAGCAAACGCAGACCCTTTAAAGTAATACTGCGTGGTACCCATCCCATGGGTCCCAAAACTCCAGGTTCAAGGGCATCTTCCTACATCGAAAACATGCATGAGAATCCAAGAAGATGGTACACCGTGTGATCGGGAAAGGTTTCTAAAACGCACCTCATTTCTCATCTCCTTGTGCTCGGGTTCGCCATTCCAGCCGCTTTACTAGCAATCTCCCTACTTGGAGAATCAGCACCTTTAACCTCCGGTTCCGTACAGGTTGCAATTTGTCCTGAGGATGAACGGGAAGAGGGGGAACCAATGAGAGACAAGCTCTAGGTGTGGGGGCAGGCACAGGTCACTCTATTTTCCCATCAGGAAGAAGAGATAACCACAGGCTCAGCCTGCCCCCCGGAACCAGAATAGGGCCAGAAGCCATCCTGCGCTTTTGCGGCCAGCTCCCACAAAAGCGAGTTGAAAAATGGAGCTCAGGGGCACTGCAATTCACAAACCTGCAGAGTTATAAATGATAACTCACGTCCACAAATATATTGAGGGAAGGCAACGAAGAGGATTCGAAAGCAAGGCCGAATTGCAGGAAACAGATTTCAGGAGGTAGATTCGAATCGCCTTGAAAGCACATGAAAAGCGGCAAAACGTCGACAATGATGCCCTTGGCCAAAAAGGGCGTATGCGTTTTTTCCTGAATATATTCAGGAAAAAACGCATACGCCCTTTTTGGCCAACCAAGCCACCTGGAAAGGCAAATCAGCGCTACAAAGAAGTCTCGCTTCCCATCGGTCAAAAGGGCCATGCTGAAAAAAGTGTAAAAACCAGAAATGCAGGACAGGCCAAGGAGAAATGGGAGCCTTGCTACGCGGATGGGTGGGTTGCAAATTGCCAACAGCCACTCTGGAGAAGTGTACGGTGTGTCCGGAAACATCTAAAAAACACAGCTTAGAGAGCATTGGGCACTTCTGCTCATGGGCGTATAAATTGGGAAAGCTAAAAATCAGCAAGACACAGGCACCCCAAAGTTTAGGGCTGCTCTGTTGACAAAACCTCCACTTCATTACACCTTAAATATCCCAGGAAAGAGAAAAATGGATAAAGAATTTCTGGTCCTTATGTACAAGGGACTATCACTCAGCCATGAAATCAATGTCATAAGGCTAGTAGCATCATGATGAGTGGATTTAGGTACGAGGATTCTAAGTGAAATAAGTCACACAGAAAAAGACACTTATCATAAGATATCACTTATAGAGGGAATGTAAAATCCGCTACACTTGAACTGAATTACAAAACAGAACAGTCACACGTTTAGAAAACACACTATGGCTGCTTCACGGGAAAGGTGAGGTGGGGTGATGCATAAAACAAGGGTTTCAAATTAGCTCACATACCGTTCCATAAACCCAATATGTAATAGACAAGACCTACTCCTTCCTCAGTGAACTGGACTCAACACCTCCTATTCACCGCACAAGAATATATCTGACTAGTAAGAATCTTAAAACCTATGTATGATTATCTCTCTGTAAGTGAGTCAAGTGGGTGTAAAGCGGCATAAACACAGCAGTGAACAGCAGCTAAACCCCATTATAAAAATAAATTACTTTTCAAAACCCATGAAACAAAGACAGTGAAAGAGAGAGAAATTCTTACAAAATTCGTTCAGGGGCTGTGAGGCAACCTGGATTGACCATACCTAGACAAACAGCTGGAGGAGACATAAAGGTGGACACTCTTGGGCTTGAGAGGTTTGGTGAGGTTGGGTGAGCAAACGCAGACCCTTTAAAGTAATACTGCGTGGTACCCATCCCATGGGTCCCAAAACTCCACGTTCAAGGGCATCTTCCTACATCGAAAACATGCATGAGAATCCAAGAAGATGGTACACCGTGTGATCGGGAAAGGTTTCTAAAACGCACCTCATTTCTCATCTCCTTGTGCTCGGGTTCGCCATTCCAGCCGCTTTACTAGCAATCTCCCTACTTGGAGAATCAGCACCTTTAACCTCCGGTTCCGTACAGGTTGCAATTTGTCCTGAGGATGAACGGGAAGAGGGGGAACCAATGAGAGACAAGCTCTAGGTGTGGGGGCAGGCACAGGTCACTCTATTTTCCCATCAGGAAGAAGAGATAACCACAGGCTCAGCCTGCCCCCCGGAACCAGAATAGGGCCAGAAGCCATCCTGCGCTTTTGCGGCCAGCTCCCACAAAAGCGAGTTGAAAAATGGAGCTCAGGGGCACTGCAATTCACAAACCTGCAGAGTTATAAATGATAACTCTCGTCCACAAATATATTGAGGGAAGGCATCGAAGAGGTTTCGAAAGCAAGGCCGAATTGCAGGAAACAGATTTCAGGAGGTAGATTCGAATCGCCTTGAAAGCACATGAAAAGCGGCAAAACGTCGACAATGATGCCCTTGGCCAAAAAGGGCGTATGCGTTTTTTCCTGAATATATTCAGGAAAAAACGCATACGCCCTTTTTGGCCAACCAAGCCACCTGGAAAGGCAAATCAGCGCTACAAAGAAGTCTCGCTTCCCATCGGTCAAAAGGGCCATGCTGAAAAAAGTGTAAAAACCAGAAATGCAGGACAGGCCAAGGAGAAATGGGAGCCTTGCTACGCGGATGGGTGGGTTGCAAATTGCCAACAGCCACTCTGGAGAAGTGTACGGTGTGTCCGGAAACATCTAAAAAACACAGCTTAGAGAGCATTGGGCACTTCTGCTCATGGGCGTATAAATTGGGAAAGCTAAAAATCAGCAAGACACAGGCACCCCAAAGTTTAGGGCTGCTCTGTTGACAAAACCTCCACTTCATTACACCTTAAATATCCCAGGAAAGAGAAAAATGGATAAAGAATTTCTGGTCCTTATGTACAAGGGACTATCACTCAGCCATGAAATCAATGTCATAAGGCTAGTAGCATCATGATGAGTGGATTTAGGTACGAGGATTCTAAGTGAAATAAGTCACACAGAAAAAGACACTTATCATAAGATATCACTTATAGAGGGAATGTAAAATCCGCTACACTTGAACTGAATTACAAAACAGAACAGTCACACGTTTAGAAAACACACTATGGCTGCTTCACGGGAAAGGTGAGGTGGGGTGATGCATAAAACAAGGGTTTCAAATTAGCTCACATACCGTTCCATAAACCCAATATGTAATAGACAAGACCTACTCCTTCCTCAGTGAACTGGACTCAACACCTCCTATTCACCGCACAAGAATATATCTGACTAGTAAGAATCTTAAAACCTATGTATGATTATCTCTCTGTAAGTGAGTCAAGTGGGTGTAAAGCGGCATAAACACAGCAGTGAACAGCAGCTAAACCCCATTATAAAAATAAATTACTTTTCAAAACCCATGAAACAAAGACAGTGAAAGAGAGAGAAATTCTTACAAAATTCGTTCAGGGGCTGTGAGGCAACCTGGATTGACCATACCTAGACAAACAGCTGGAGGAGACATAAAGGTGGACACTCTTGGGCTTGAGAGGTTTGGTGAGGTTGGGTGAGCAAACGCAGACCCTTTAAAGTAATACTGCGTGGTACCCATCCCATGGGTCCCAAAACTCCAGGTTCAAGGGCATCTTCCTACATCGAAAACATGCATGAGAATCCAAGAAGATGGTACACCGTGTGATCGGGAAAGGTTTCTAAAACGCACCTCATTTCTCATCTCCTTGTGCTCGGGTTCGCCATTCCAGCCGCTTTACTAGCAATCTCCCTACTTGGAGAATCAGCACCTTTAACCTCCGGTTCCGTACAGGTTGCAATTTGTCCTGAGGATGAACGGGAAGAGGGGGAACCAATGAGAGACAAGCTCTAGGTGTGGGGGCAGGCACAGGTCACTCTATTTTCCCATCAGGAAGAAGAGATAACCACAGGCTCAGCCTGCCCCCCGGAACCAGAATAGGGCCAGAAGCCATCCTGCGCTTTTGCGGCCAGCTCCCACAAAAGCGAGTTGAAAAATGGAGCTCAGGGGCACTGCAATTCACAAACCTGCAGAGTTATAAATGATAACTCTCGTCCACAAATATATTGAGGGAAGGCAACGAAGAGGTTTCGAAAGCAAGGCCGAATTGCAGGAAACAGATTTCAGGAGGTAGATTCGAATCGCCTTGAAAGCACATGAAAAGCGGCAAAACGTCGACAATGATGCCCTTGGCCAAAAAGGGCGTATGCGTTTTTTCCTGAATATATTCAGGAAAAAACGCATACGCCCTTTTTGGCCAACCAAGCCACCTGGAAAGGCAAATCAGCGCTACAAAGAAGTCTCGCTTCCCATCGGTCAAAAGGGCCATGCTGAAAAAAGTGTAAAAACCAGAAATGCAGGACAGGCCAAGGAGAAATGGGAGCCTTGCTACGCGGATGGGTGGGTTGCAAATTGCCAACAGCCACTCTGGAGAAGTGTACGGTGTGTCCGGAAACATCTAAAAAACACAGCTTAGAGAGCATTGGGCACTTCTGCTCATGGGCGTATAAATTGGGAAAGCTAAAAATCAGCAAGACACAGGCACCCCAAAGTTTAGGGCTGCTCTGTTGACAAAACCTCCACTTCATTACACCTTAAATATCCCAGGAAAGAGAAAAATGGATAAAGAATTTCTGGTCCTTATGTACAAGGGACTATCACTCAGCCATGAAATCAATGTCATAAGGCTAGTAGCATGATGATGAGTGGATTTAGGTACGAGGATTCTAAGTGAAATAAGTCACACAGAAAAAGACACTTATCATAAGATATCACTTATAGAGGGAATGTAAAATCCGCTACACTTGAACTGAATTACAAAACAGAACAGTCACACGTTTAGAAAACACACTATGGCTGCTTCACGGGAAAGGTGAGGTGGGGTGATGCATAAAACAAGGGTTTCAAATTAGCTCACATACCGTTCCATAAACCCAATATGTAATAGACAAGACCTACTCCTTCCTCAGTGAACTGGACTCAACACCTCCTATTCACCGCACAAGAATATATCTGACTAGTAAGAATCTTAAAACCTATGTATGATTATCTCTCTGTAAGTGAGTCAAGTGGGTGTAAAGCGGCATAAACACAGCAGTGAACAGCAGCTAAACCCCATTATAAAAATAAATTACTTTTCAAAACCCATGAAACAAAGACAGTGAAAGAGAGAGAAATTCTTACAAAATTCGTTCAGGGGCTGTGAGGCAACCTGGATTGACCATACCTAGACAAACAGCTGGAGGAGACATAAAGGTGGACACTCTTGGGCTTGAGAGGTTTGGTGAGGTTGGGTGAGCAAACGCAGACCCTTTAAAGTAATACTGCGTGGTACCCATCCCATGGGTCCCAAAACTCCAGGTTCAAGGGCATCTTCCTACATCGAAAACATGCATGAGAATCCAAGAAGATGGTACACCGTGTGATCGGGAAAGGTTTCTAAAACGCACCTCATTTCTCATCTCCTTGTGCTCGGGTTCGCCATTCCAGCCGCTTTACTAGCAATCTCCCTACTTGGAGAATCAGCACCTTTAACCTCCGGTTCCGTACAGGTTGCAATTTGTCCTGAGGATGAACGGGAAGAGGGGGAACCAATGAGAGACAAGCTCTAGGTGTGGGGGCAGGCACAGGTCACTCTATTTTCCCATCAGGAAGAAGAGATAACCACAGGCTCAGCCTGCCCCCCGGAACCAGAATAGGGCCAGAAGCCATCCTGCGCTTTTGCGGCCAGCTCCCACAAAAGCGAGTTGAAAAATGGAGCTCAGGGGCACTGCAATTCACAAACCTGCAGAGTTATAAATGATAACTCTCGTCCACAAATATATTGAGGGAAGGCAACGAAGAGGTTTCGAAAGCAAGGCCGAATTGCAGGAAACAGATTTCAGGAGGTAGATTCGAATCGCCTTGAAAGCACATGAAAAGCGGCAAAACGTCGACAATGATGCCCTTGGCCAAAAAGGGCGTATGCGTTTTTTCCTGAATATATTCAGGAAAAAACGCATACGCCCTTTTTGGCCAACCAAGCCACCTGGAAAGGCAAATCAGCGCTACAAAGAAGTCTCGCTTCCCATCGGTCAAAAGGGCCATGCTGAAAAAAGTGTAAAAACCAGAAATGCAGGACAGGCCAAGGAGAAATGGGAGCCTTGCTACGCGGATGGGTGGGTTGCAAATTGCCAACAGCCACTCTGGAGAAGTGTACGGTGTGTCCGGAAACATCTAAAAAACACAGCTTAGAGAGCATTGGGCACTTCTGCTCATGGGCGTATAAATTGGGAAAGCTAAAAATCAGCAAGACACAGGCACCCCAAAGTTTAGGGCTGCTCTGTTGACAAAACCTCCACTTCATTACACCTTAAATATCCCAGGAAAGAGAAAAATGGATAAAGAATTTCTGGTCCTTATGTACAAGGGACTATCACTCAGCCATGAAATCAATGTCATAAGGCTAGTAGCATGATGATGAGTGGATTTAGGTACGAGGATTCTAAGTGAAATAAGTCACACAGAAAAAGACACTTATCATAAGATATCACTTATAGAGGGAATGTAAAATCCGCTACACTTGAACTGAATTACAAAACAGAACAGTCACACGTTTAGAAAACACACTATGGCTGCTTCACGGGAAAGGTGAGGTGGGGTGATGCATAAAACAAGGGTTTCAAATTAGCTCACATACCGTTCCATAAACCCAATATGTAATAGACAAGACCTACTCCTTCCTCAGTGAACTGGACTCAACACCTCCTATTCACCGCACAAGAATATATCTGACTAGTAAGAATCTTAAAACCTATGTATGATTATCTCTCTGTAAGTGAGTCAAGTGGGTGTAAAGCGGCATAAACACAGCAGTGAACAGCAGCTAAACCCCATTATAAAAATAAATTACTTTTCAAAACCCATGAAACAAAGACAGTGAAAGAGAGAGAAATTCTTACAAAATTCGTTCAGGGGCTGTGAGGCAACCTGGATTGACCATACCTAGACACACAGCTGGAGGAGACATAAAGGTGGACACTCTTGGGCTTGAGAGGTTTGGTGAGGTTGGGTGAGCAAACGCAGACCCTTTAAAGTAATACTGCGTGGTACCCATCCCATGGGTCCCAAAACTCCAGGTTCAAGGGCATCTTCCTACATCGAAAACATGCATGAGAATCCAAGAAGATGGTACACCGTGTGATCGGGAAAGGTTTCTAAAACGCACCTCATTTCTCATCTCCTTGTGCTCGGGTTCGCCATTCCAGCCGCTTTACTAGCAATCTCCCTACTTGGAGAATCAGCACCTTTAACCTCCGGTTCCGTACAGGTTGCAATTTGTCCTGAGGATGAACGGGAAGAGGGGGAACCAATGAGAGACAAGCTCTAGGTGTGGGGGCAGGCACAGGTCACTCTATTTTCCCATCAGGAAGAAGAGATAACCACAGGCTCAGCCTGCCCCCCGGAACCAGAATAGGGCCAGAAGCCATCCTGCGCTTTTGCGGCCAGCTCCCACAAAAGCGAGTTGAAAAATGGAGCTCAGGGGCACTGCAATTCACAAACCTGCAGAGTTATAAATGATAACTCACGTCCACAAATATATTGAGGGAAGGCAACGAAGAGGATTCGAAAGCAAGGCCGAATTGCAGGAAACAGATTTCAGGAGGTAGATTCGAATCGCCTTGAAAGCACATGAAAAGCGGCAAAACGTCGACAATGATGCCCTTGGCCAAAAAGGGCGTATGCGTTTTTTCCTGAATATATTCAGGAAAAAACGCATACGCCCTTTTTGGCCAACCAAGCCACCTGGAAAGGCAAATCAGCGCTACAAAGAAGTCTCGCTTCCCATCGGTCAAAAGGGCCATGCTGAAAAAAGTGTAAAAACCAGAAATGCAGGACAGGCCAAGGAGAAATGGGAGCCTTGCTACGCGGATGGGTGGGTTGCAAATTGCCAACAGCCACTCTGGAGAAGTGTACGGTGTGTCCGGAAACATCTAAAAAACACAGCTTAGAGAGCATTGGGCACTTCTGCTCATGGGCGTATAAATTGGGAAAGCTAAAAATCAGCAAGACACAGGCACCCCAAAGTTTAGGGCTGCTCTGTTGACAAAACCTCCACTTCATTACACCTTAAATATCCCAGGAAAGAGAAAAATGGATAAAGAATTTCTGGTCCTTATGTACAAGGGACTATCACTCAGCCATGAAATCAATGTCATAAGGCTAGTAGCATCATGATGAGTGGATTTAGGTACGAGGATTCTAAGTGAAATAAGTCACACAGAAAAAGACACTTATCATAAGATATCACTTATAGAGGGAATGTAAAATCCGCTACACTTGAACTGAATTACAAAACAGAACAGTCACACGTTTAGAAAACACACTATGGCTGCTTCACGGGAAAGGTGAGGTGGGGTGATGCATAAAACAAGGGTTTCAAATTAGCTCACATACCGTTCCATAAACCCACTATGTAATAGACAAGACCTACTCCTTCCTCAGTGAACTGGACTCAACACCTCCTATTCACCGCACAAGAATATATCTGACTAGTAAGAATCTTAAAACCTATGTATGATTATCTCTCTGTAAGTGAGTCAAGTGGGTGTAAAGCGGCATAAACACAGCAGTGAACAGCAGCTAAACCCCATTATAAAAATAAATTACTTTTCAAAACCCATGAAACAAAGACAGTGAAAGAGAGAGAAATTCTTACAAAATTCGTTCAGGGGCTGTGAGGCAACCTGGATTGACCATACCTAGACACACAGCTGGAGGAGACATAAAGGTGGACACTCTTGGGCTTGAGAGGTTTGGTGAGGTTGGGTGAGCAAACGCAGACCCTTTAAAGTAATACTGCGTGGTACCCATCCCATGGGTCCCAAAACTCCAGGTTCAAGGGCATCTTCCTACATCGAAAACATGCATGAGAATCCAAGAAGATGGTACACCGTGTGATCGGGAAAGGTTTCTAAAACGCACCTCATTTCTCATCTCCTTGTGCTCGGGTTCGCCATTCCAGCCGCTTTACTAGCAATCTCCCTACTTGGAGAATCAGCACCTTTAACCTCCGGTTCCGTACAGGTTGCAATTTGTCCTGAGGATGAACGGGAAGAGGGGGAACCAATGAGAGACAAGCTCTAGGTGTGGGGGCAGGCACAGGTCACTCTATTTTCCCATCAGGAAGAAGAGATAACCACAGGCTCAGCCTGCCCCCCGGAACCAGAATAGGGCCAGAAGCCATCCTGCGCTTTTGCGGCCAGCTCCCACAAAAGCGAGTTGAAAAATGGAGCTCAGGGGCACTGCAATTCACAAACCTGCAGAGTTATAAATGATAACTCACGTCCACAAATATATTGAGGGAAGGCAACGAAGAGGATTCGAAAGCAAGGCCGAATTGCAGGAAACAGATTTCAGGAGGTAGATTCGAATCGCCTTGAAAGCACATGAAAAGCGGCAAAACGTCGACAATGATGCCCTTGGCCAAAAAGGGCGTATGCGTTTTTTCCTGAATATATTCAGGAAAAAACGCATACGCCCTTTTTGGCCAACCAAGCCACCTGGAAAGGCAAATCAGCGCTACAAAGAAGTCTCGCTTCCCATCGGTCAAAAGGGCCATGCTGAAAAAAGTGTAAAAACCAGAAATGCAGGACAGGCCAAGGAGAAATGGGAGCCTTGCTACGCGGATGGGTGGGTTGCAAATGGCCAACAGCCACTCTGGAGAAGTGTACGGTGTGTCCGGAAACATCTAAAAAACACAGCTTAGAGAGCATTGGGCACTTCTGCTCATGGGCGTATAAATTGGGAAAGCTAAAAATCAGCAAGACACAGGCACCCCAAAGTTTAGGGCTGCTCTGTTGACAAAACCTCCACTTCATTACACCTTAAATATCCCAGGAAAGAGAAAAATGGATAAAGAATTTCTGGTCCTTATGTACAAGGGACTATCACTCAGCCATGAAATCAATGTCATAAGGCTAGTAGCATCATGATGAGTGGATTTAGGTACGAGGATTCTAAGTGAAATAAGTCACACAGAAAAAGACACTTATCATAAGATATCACTTATAGAGGGAATGTAAAATCCGCTACACTTGAACTGAATTACAAAACAGAACAGTCACACGTTTAGAAAACACACTATGGCTGCTTCACGGGAAAGGTGAGGTGGGGTGATGCATAAAACAAGGGTTTCAAATTAGCTCACATACCGTTCCATAAACCCACTATGTAATAGACAAGACCTACTCCTTCCTCAGTGAACTGGACTCAACACCTCCTATTCACCGCACAAGAATATATCTGACTAGTAAGAATCTTAAAACCTATGTATGATTATCTCTCTGTAAGTGAGTCAAGTGGGTGTAAAGCGGCATAAACACAGCAGTGAACAGCAGCTAAACCCCATTATAAAAATAAATTACTTTTCAAAACCCATGAAACAAAGACAGTGAAAGAGAGAGAAATTCTTACAAAATTCGTTCAGGGGCTGTGAGGCAACCTGGATTGACCATACCTAGACACACAGCTGGAGGAGACATAAAGGTGGACACTCTTGGGCTTGAGAGGTTTGGTGAGGTTGGGTGAGCAAACGCAGACCCTTTAAAGTAATACTGCGTGGTACCCATCCCATGGGTCCCAAAACTCCAGGTTCAAGGGCATCTTCCTACATCGAAAACATGCATGAGAATCCAAGAAGATGGTACACCGTGTGATCGGGAAAGGTTTCTAAAACGCACCTCATTTCTCATCTCCTTGTGCTCGGGTTCGCCATTCCAGCCGCTTTACTAGCAATCTCCCTACTTGGAGAATCAGCACCTTTAACCTCCTGTTCCGTACAGGTTGCAATTTGTCCTGAGGATGAACGGGAAGAGGGGGAACCAATGAGAGACAAGCTCTAGGTGTGGGGGCAGGCACAGGTCACTCTATTTTCCCATCAGGAAGAAGAGATAACCACAGGCTCAGCCTGCCCCCCGGAACCAGAATAGGGCCAGAAGCCATCCTGCGCTTTTGCGGCCAGCTCCCACAAAAGCGAGTTGAAAAATGGAGCTCAGGGGCACTGCAATTCACAAACCTGCAGAGTTATAAATGATAACTCACGTCCACAAATATATTGAGGGAAGGCAACGAAGAGGATTCGAAAGCAAGGCCGAATTGCAGGAAACAGATTTCAGGAGGTAGATTCGAATCGCCTTGAAAGCACATGAAAAGCGGCAAAACGTCGACAATGATGCCCTTGGCCAAAAAGGGCGTATGCGTTTTTTCCTGAATATATTCAGGAAAAAACGCATACGCCCTTTTTGGCCAACCAAGCCACCTGGAAAGGCAAATCAGCGCTACAAAGAAGTCTCGCTTCCCATCGGTCAAAAGGGCCATGCTGAAAAAAGTGTAAAAACCAGAAATGCAGGACAGGCCAAGGAGAAATGGGAGCCTTGCTACGCGGATGGGTGGGTTGCAAATGGCCAACAGCCACTCTGGAGAAGTGTACGGTGTGTCCGGAAACATCTAAAAAACACAGCTTAGAGAGCATTGGGCACTTCTGCTCATGGGCGTATAAATTGGGAAAGCTAAAAATCAGCAAGACACAGGCACCCCAAAGTTTAGGGCTGCTCTGTTGACAAAACCTCCACTTCATTACACCTTAAATATCCCAGGAAAGAGAAAAATGGATAAAGAATTTCTGGTCCTTATGTACAAGGGACTATCACTCAGCCATGAAATCAATGTCATAAGGCTAGTAGCATCATGATGAGTGGATTTAGGTACGAGGATTCTAAGTGAAATAAGTCACACAGAAAAAGACACTTATCATAAGATATCACTTATAGAGGGAATGTAAAATCCGCTACACTTGAACTGAATTACAAAACAGAACAGTCACACGTTTAGAAAACACACTATGGCTGCTTCACGGGAAAGGTGAGGTGGGGTGATGCATAAAACAAGGGTTTCAAATTAGCTCACATACCGTTCCATAAACCCAATATGTAATAGACAAGACCTACTCCTTCCTCAGTGAACTGGACTCAACACCTCCTATTCACCGCACAAGAATATATCTGACTAGTAAGAATCTTAAAACCTATGTATGATTATCTCTCTGTAAGTGAGTCAAGTGGGTGTAAAGCGGCATAAACACAGCAGTGAACAGCAGCTAAACCCCATTATAAAAATAAATTACTTTTCAAAACCCATGAAACAAAGACAGTGAAAGAGAGAGAAATTCTTACAAAATTCGTTCAGGGGCTGTGAGGCAACCTGGATTGACCATACCTAGACACACAGCTGGAGGAGACATAAAGGTGGACACTCTTGGGCTTGAGAGGTTTGGTGAGGTTGGGTGAGCAAACGCAGACCCTTTAAAGTAATACTGCGTGGTACCCATCCCATGGGTCCCAAAACTCCAGGTTCAAGGGCATCTTCCTACATCGAAAACATGCATGAGAATCCAAGAAGATGGTACACCGTGTGATCGGGAAAGGTTTCTAAAACGCACCTCATTTCTCATCTCCTTGTGCTCGGGTTCGCCATTCCAGCCGCTTTACTAGCAATCTCCCTACTTGGAGAATCAGCACCTTTAACCTCCTGTTCCGTACAGGTTGCAATTTGTCCTGAGGATGAACGGGAAGAGGGGGAACCAATGAGAGACAAGCTCTAGGTGTGGGGGCAGGCACAGGTCACTCTATTTTCCCATCAGGAAGAAGAGATAACCACAGGCTCAGCCTGCCCCCCGGAACCAGAATAGGGCCAGAAGCCATCCTGCGCTTTTGCGGCCAGCTCCCACAAAAGCGAGTTGAAAAATGGAGCTCAGGGGCACTGCAATTCACAAACCTGCAGAGTTATAAATGATAACTCACGTCCACAAATATATTGAGGGAAGGCAACGAAGAGGATTCGAAAGCAAGGCCGAATTGCAGGAAACAGATTTCAGGAGGTAGATTCGAATCGCCTTGAAAGCACATGAAAAGCGGCAAAACGTCGACAATGATGCCCTTGGCCAAAAAGGGCGTATGCGTTTTTTCCTGAATATATTCAGGAAAAAACGCATACGCCCTTTTTGGCCAACCAAGCCACCTGGAAAGGCAAATCAGCGCTACAAAGAAGTCTCGCTTCCCATCGGTCAAAAGGGCCATGCTGAAAAAAGTGTAAAAACCAGAAATGCAGGACAGGCCAAGGAGAAATGGGAGCCTTGCTACGCGGATGGGTGGGTTGCAAATTGCCAACAGCCACTCTGGAGAAGTGTACGGTGTGTCCGGAAACATCTAAAAAACACAGCTTAGAGAGCATTGGGCACTTCTGCTCATGGGCGTATAAATTGGGAAAGCTAAAAATCAGCAAGACACAGGCACCCCAAAGTTTAGGGCTGCTCTGTTGACAAAACCTCCACTTCATTACACCTTAAATATCCCAGGAAAGAGAAAAATGGATAAAGAATTTCTGGTCCTTATGTACAAGGGACTATCACTCAGCCATGAAATCAATGTCATAAGGCTAGTAGCATCATGATGAGTGGATTTAGGTACGAGGATTCTAAGTGAAATAAGTCACACAGAAAAAGACACTTATCATAAGATATCACTTATAGAGGGAATGTAAAATCCGCTACACTTGAACTGAATTACAAAACAGAACAGTCACACGTTTAGAAAACACACTATGGCTGCTTCACGGGAAAGGTGAGGTGGGGTGATGCATAAAACAAGGGTTTCAAATTAGCTCACATACCGTTCCATAAACCCAATATGTAATAGACAAGACCTACTCCTTCCTCAGTGAACTGGACTCAACACCTCCTATTCACCGCACAAGAATATATCTGACTAGTAAGAATCTTAAAACCTATGTATGATTATCTCTCTGTAAGTGAGTCAAGTGGGTGTAAAGCGGCATAAACACAGCAGTGAACAGCAGCTAAACCCCATTATAAAAATAAATTACTTTTCAAAACCCATGAAACAAAGACAGTGAAAGAGAGAGAAATTCTTACAAAATTCGTTCAGGGGCTGTGAGGCAACCTGGATTGACCATACCTAGACACACAGCTGGAGGAGACATAAAGGTGGACACTCTTGGGCTTGAGAGGTTTGGTGAGGTTGGGTGAGCAAACGCAGACCCTTTAAAGTAATACTGCGTGGTACCCATCCCATGGGTCCCAAAACTCCAGGTTCAAGGGCATCTTCCTACATCGAAAACATGCATGAGAATCCAAGAAGATGGTACACCGTGTGATCGGGAAAGGTTTCTAAAACGCACCTCATTTCTCATCTCCTTGTGCTTGGGTTCGCCATTCCAGCCGCTTTACTAGCAATCTCCCTACTTGGAGAATCAGCACCTTTAACCTCCTGTTCCGTACAGGTTGCAATTTGTCCTGAGGATGAACGGGAAGAGGGGGAACCAATGAGAGACAAGCTCTAGGTGTGGGGGCAGGCACAGGTCACTCTATTTTCCCATCAGGAAGAAGAGATAACCACAGGCTCAGCCTGCCCCCCGGAACCAGAATAGGGCCAGAAGCCATCCTGCGCTTTTGCGGCCAGCTCCCACAAAAGCGAGTTGAAAAATGGAGCTCAGGGGCACTGCAATTCACAAACCTGCAGAGTTATAAATGATAACTCACGTCCACAAATATATTGAGGGAAGGCAACGAAGAGGATTCGAAAGCAAGGCCGAATTGCAGGAAACAGATTTCAGGAGGTAGATTCGAATCGCCTTGAAAGCACATGAAAAGCGGCAAAACGTCGACAATGATGCCCTTGGCCAAAAAGGGCGTATGCGTTTTTTCCTGAATATATTCAGGAAAAAACGCATACGCCCTTTTTGGCCAACCAAGCCACCTGGAAAGGCAAATCAGCGCTACAAAGAAGTCTCGCTTCCCATCGGTCAAAAGGGCCATGCTGAAAAAAGTGTAAAAACCAGAAATGCAGGACAGGCCAAGGAGAAATGGGAGCCTTGCTACGCGGATGGGTGGGTTGCAAATGGCCAACAGCCACTCTGGAGAAGTGTACGGTGTGTCCGGAAACATCTAAAAAACACAGCTTAGAGAGCATTGGGCACTTCTGCTCATGGGCGTATAAATTGGGAAAGCTAAAAATCAGCAAGACACAGGCACCCCAAAGTTTAGGGCTGCTCTGTTGACAAAACCTCCACTTCATTACACCTTAAATATCCCAGGAAAGAGAAAAATGGATAAAGAATTTCTGGTCCTTATGTACAAGGGACTATCACTCAGCCATGAAATCAATGTCATAAGGCTAGTAGCATCATGATGAGTGGATTTAGGTACGAGGATTCTAAGTGAAATAAGTCACACAGAAAAAGACACTTATCATAAGATATCACTTATAGAGGGAATGTAAAATCCGCTACACTTGAACTGAATTACAAAACAGAACAGTCACACGTTTAGAAAACACACTATGGCTGCTTCACGGGAAAGGTGAGGTGGGGTGATGCATAAAACAAGGGTTTCAAATTAGCTCACATACCGTTCCATAAACCCAATATGTAATAGACAAGACCTACTCCTTCCTCAGTGAACTGGACTCAACACCTCCTATTCACCGCACAAGAATATATCTGACTAGTAAGAATCTTAAAACCTATGTATGATTATCTCTCTGTAAGTGAGTCAAGTGGGTGTAAAGCGGCATAAACACAGCAGTGAACAGCAGCTAAACCCCATTATAAAAATAAATTACTTTTCAAAACCCATGAAACAAAGACAGTGAAAGAGAGAGAAATTCTTACAAAATTCGTTCAGGGGCTGTGAGGCAACCTGGATTGACCATACCTAGACACACAGCTGGAGGAGACATAAAGGTGGACACTCTTGGGCTTGAGAGGTTTGGTGAGGTTGGGTGAGCAAACGCAGACCCTTTAAAGTAATACTGCGTGGTACCCATCCCATGGGTCCCAAAACTCCAGGTTCAAGGGCATCTTCCTACATCGAAAACATGCATGAGAATCCAAGAAGATGGTACACCGTGTGATCGGGAAAGGTTTCTAAAACGCACCTCATTTCTCATCTCCTTGTGCTTGGGTTCGCCATTCCAGCCGCTTTACTAGCAATCTCCCTACTTGGAGAATCAGCACCTTTAACCTCCTGTTCCGTACAGGTTGCGATTTGTCCTGAGGATGAACGGGAAGAGGGGGAACCAATGAGAGACAAGCTCTAGGTGTGGGGGCAGGCACAGGTCACTCTATTTTCCCATCAGGAAGAAGAGATAACCACAGGCTCAGCCTGCCCCCCGGAACCAGAATAGGGCCAGAAGCCATCCTGCGCTTTTGCGGCCAGCTCCCACAAAAGCGAGTTGAAAAATGGAGCTCAGGGGCACTGCAATTCACAAACCTGCAGAGTTATAAATGATAACTCACGTCCACAAATATATTGAGGGAAGGCAACGAAGAGGATTCGAAAGCAAGGCCGAATTGCAGGAAACAGATTTCAGGAGGTAGATTCGAATCGCCTTGAAAGCACATGAAAAGCGGCAAAACGTCGACAATGATGCCCTTGGCCAAAAAGGGCGTATGCGTTTTTTCCTGAATATATTCAGGAAAAAACGCATACGCCCTTTTTGGCCAACCAAGCCACCTGGAAAGGCAAATCAGCGCTACAAAGAAGTCTCGCTTCCCATCGGTCAAAAGGGCCATGCTGAAAAAAGTGTAAAAACCAGAAATGCAGGACAGGCCAAGGAGAAATGGGAGCCTTGCTACGCGGATGGGTGGGTTGCAAATGGCCAACAGCCACTCTGGAGAAGTGTACGGTGTGTCCGGAAACATCTAAAAAACACAGCTTAGAGAGCATTGGGCACTTCTGCTCATGGGCGTATAAATTGGGAAAGCTAAAAATCAGCAAGACACAGGCACCCCAAAGTTTAGGGCTGCTCTGTTGACAAAACCTCCACTTCATTACACCTTAAATATCCCAGGAAAGAGAAAAATGGATAAAGAATTTCTGGTCCTTATGTACAAGGGACTATCACTCAGCCATGAAATCAATGTCATAAGGCTAGTAGCATCATGATGAGTGGATTTAGGTACGAGGATTCTAAGTGAAATAAGTCACACAGAAAAAGACACTTATCATAAGATATCACTTATAGAGGGAATGTAAAATCCGCTACACTTGAACTGAATTACAAAACAGAACAGTCACACGTTTAGAAAACACACTATGGCTGCTTCACGGGAAAGGTGAGGTGGGGTGATGCATAAAACAAGGGTTTCAAATTAGCTCACATACCGTTCCATAAACCCAATATGTAATAGACAAGACCTACTCCTTCCTCAGTGAACTGGACTCAACACCTCCTATTCACCGCACAAGAATATATCTGACTAGTAAGAATCTTAAAACCTATGTATGATTATCTCTCTGTAAGTGAGTCAAGTGGGTGTAAAGCGGCATAAACACAGCAGTGAACAGCAGCTAAACCCCATTATAAAAATAAATTACTTTTCAAAACCCATGAAACAAAGACAGTGAAAGAGAGAGAAATTCTTACAAAATTCGTTCAGGGGCTGTGAGGCAACCTGGATTGACCATACCTAGACACACAGCTGGAGGAGACATAAAGGTGGACACTCTTGGGCTTGAGAGGTTTGGTGAGGTTGGGTGAGCAAATGCAGACCCTTTAAAGTAATACTGCGTGGTACCCATCCCATGGGTCCCAAAACTCCAGGTTCAAGGGCATCTTCCTACATCGAAAACATGCATGAGAATCCAAGAAGATGGTACACCGTGTGATCGGGAAAGGTTTCTAAAACGCACCTCATTTCTCATCTCCTTGTGCTTGGGTTCGCCATTCCAGCCGCTTTACTAGCAATCTCCCTACTTGGAGAATCAGCACCTTTAACCTCCTGTTCCGTACAGGTTGCGATTTGTCCTGAGGATGAACGGGAAGAGGGGGAACCAATGAGAGACAAGCTCTAGGTGTGGGGGCAGGCACAGGTCACTCTATTTTCCCATCAGGAAGAAGAGATAACCACAGGCTCAGCCTGCCCCCCGGAACCAGAATAGGGCCAGAAGCCATCCTGCGCTTTTGCGGCCAGCTCCCACAAAAGCGAGTTGAAAAATGGAGCTCAGGGGCACTGCAATTCACAAACCTGCAGAGTTATAAATGATAACTCACGTCCACAAATATATTGAGGGAAGGCAACGAAGAGGATTCGAAAGCAAGGCCGAATTGCAGGAAACAGATTTCAGGAGGTAGATTCGAATCGCCTTGAAAGCACATGAAAAGCGGCAAAACGTCGACAATGATGCCCTTGGCCAAAAAGGGCGTATGCGTTTTTTCCTGAATATATTCAGGAAAAAACGCATACGCCCTTTTTGGCCAACCAAGCCACCTGGAAAGGCAAATCAGCGCTACAAAGAAGTCTCGCTTCCCATCGGTCAAAAGGGCCATGCTGAAAAAAGTGTAAAAACCAGAAATGCAGGACAGGCCAAGGAGAAATGGGAGCCTTGCTACGCGGATGGGTGGGTTGCAAATTGCCAACAGCCACTCTGGAGAAGTGTACGGTGTGTCCGGAAACATCTAAAAAACACAGCTTAGAGAGCATTGGGCACTTCTGCTCATGGGCGTATAAATTGGGAAAGCTAAAAATCAGCAAGACACAGGCACCCCAAAGTTTAGGGCTGCTCTGTTGACAAAACCTCCACTTCATTACACCTTAAATATCCCAGGAAAGAGAAAAATGGATAAAGAATTTCTGGTCCTTATGTACAAGGGACTATCACTCAGCCATGAAATCAATGTCATAAGGCTAGTAGCATCATGATGAGTGGATTTAGGTACGAGGATTCTAAGTGAAATAAGTCACACAGAAAAAGACACTTATCATAAGATATCACTTATAGAGGGAATGTAAAATCCGCTACACTTGAACTGAATTACAAAACAGAACAGTCACACGTTTAGAAAACACACTATGGCTGCTTCACGGGAAAGGTGAGGTGGGGTGATGCATAAAACAAGGGTTTCAAATTAGCTCACATACCGTTCCATAAACCCAATATGTAATAGACAAGACCTACTCCTTCCTCAGTGAACTGGACTCAACACCTCCTATTCACCGCACAAGAATATATCTGACTAGTAAGAATCTTAAAACCTATGTATGATTATCTCTCTGTAAGTGAGTCAAGTGGGTGTAAAGCGGCATAAACACAGCAGTGAACAGCAGCTAAACCCCATTATAAAAATAAATTACTTTTCAAAACCCATGAAACAAAGACAGTGAAAGAGAGAGAAATTCTTACAAAATTCGTTCAGGGGCTGTGAGGCAACCTGGATTGACCATACCTAGACACACAGCTGGAGGAGACATAAAGGTGGACACTCTTGGGCTTGAGAGGTTTGGTGAGGTTGGGTGAGCAAACGCAGACCCTTTAAAGTAATACTGCGTGGTACCCATCCCATGGGTCCCAAAACTCCAGGTTCAAGGGCATCTTCCTACATCGAAAACATGCATGAGAATCCAAGAAGATGGTACACCGTGTGATCGGGAAAGGTTTCTAAAACGCACCTCATTTCTCATCTCCTTGTGCTCGGGTTCGCCATTCCAGCCGCTTTACTAGCAATCTCCCTACTTGGAGAATCAGCACCTTTAACCTCCTGTTCCGTACAGGTTGCAATTTGTCCTGAGGATGAACGGGAAGAGGGGGAACCAATGAGAGACAAGCTCTAGGTGTGGGGGCAGGCACAGGTCACTCTATTTTCCCATCAGGAAGAAGAGATAACCACAGGCTCAGCCTGCCCCCCGGAACCAGAATAGGGCCAGAAGCCATCCTGCGCTTTTGCGGCCAGCTCCCACAAAAGCGAGTTGAAAAATGGAGCTCAGGGGCACTGCAATTCACAAACCTGCAGAGTTATAAATGATAACTCTCGTCCACAAATATATTGAGGGAAGGCAACGAAGAGGTTTCGAAAGCAAGGCCGAATTGCAGGAAACAGATTTCAGGAGGTAGATTCGAATCGCCTTGAAAGCACATGAAAAGCGGCAAAACGTCGACAATGATGCCCTTGGCCAAAAAGGGCGTATGCGTTTTTTCCTGAATATATTCAGGAAAAAACGCATACGCCCTTTTTGGCCAACCAAGCCACCTGGAAAGGCAAATCAGCGCTACAAAGAAGTCTCGCTTCCCATCGGTCAAAAGGGCCATGCTGAAAAAAGTGTAAAAACCAGAAATGCAGGACAGGCCAAGGAGAAATGGGAGCCTTGCTACGCGGATGGGTGGGTTGCAAATTGCCAACAGCCACTCTGGAGAAGTGTACGGTGTGTCCGGAAACATCTAAAAAACACAGCTTAGAGAGCATTGGGCACTTCTGCTCATGGGCGTATAAATTGGGAAAGCTAAAAATCAGCAAGACACAGGCACCCCAAAGTTTAGGGCTGCTCTGTTGACAAAACCTCCACTTCATTACACCTTAAATATCCCAGGAAAGAGAAAAATGGATAAAGAATTTCTGGTCCTTATGTACAAGGGACTATCACTCAGCCATGAAATCAATGTCATAAGGCTAGTAGCATCATGATGAGTGGATTTAGGTACGAGGATTCTAAGTGAAATAAGTCACACAGAAAAAGACACTTATCATAAGATATCACTTATAGAGGGAATGTAAAATCCGCTACACTTGAACTGAATTACAAAACAGAACAGTCACACGTTTAGAAAACACACTATGGCTGCTTCACGGGAAAGGTGAGGTGGGGTGATGCATAAAACAAGGGTTTCAAATTAGCTCACATACCGTTCCATAAACCCAATATGTAATAGACAAGACCTACTCCTTCCTCAGTGAACTGGACTCAACACCTCCTATTCACCGCACAAGAATATATCTGACTAGTAAGAATCTTAAAACCTATGTATGATTATCTCTCTGTAAGTGAGTCAAGTGGGTGTAAAGCGGCATAAACACAGCAGTGAACAGCAGCTAAACCCCATTATAAAAATAAATTACTTTTCAAAACCCATGAAACAAAGACAGTGAAAGAGAGAGAAATTCTTACAAAATTCGTTCAGGGGCTGTGAGGCAACCTGGATTGACCATACCTAGACACACAGCTGGAGGAGACATAAAGGTGGACACTCTTGGGCTTGAGAGGTTTGGTGAGGTTGGGTGAGCAAACGCAGACCCTTTAAAGTAATACTGCGTGGTACCCATCCCATGGGTCCCAAAACTCCAGGTTCAAGGGCATCTTCCTACATCGAAAACATGCATGAGAATCCAAGAAGATGGTACACCGTGTGATCGGGAAAGGTTTCTAAAACGCACCTCATTTCTCATCTCCTTGTGCTCGGGTTCGCCATTCCAGCCGCTTTACTAGCAATCTCCCTACTTGGAGAATCAGCACCTTTAACCTCCTGTTCCGTACAGGTTGCAATTTGTCCTGAGGATGAACGGGAAGAGGGGGAACCAATGAGAGACAAGCTCTAGGTGCGGGGGCAGGCACAGGTCACTCTATTTTCCCATCAGGAAGAAGAGATAACCACAGGCTCAGCCTGCCCCCCGGAACCAGAATAGGGCCAGAAGCCATCCTGCGCTTTTGCGGCCAGCTCCCACAAAAGCGAGTTGAAAAATGGAGCTCAGGGGCACTGCAATTCACAAACCTGCAGAGTTATAAATGATAACTCTCGTCCACAAATATATTGAGGGAAGGCAACGAAGAGGTTTCGAAAGCAAGGCCGAATTGCAGGAAACAGATTTCAGGAGGTAGATTCGAATCGCCTTGAAAGCACATGAAAAGCGGCAAAACGTCGACAATGATGCCCTTGGCCAAAAAGGGCGTATGCGTTTTTTCCTGAATATATTCAGGAAAAAACGCATACGCCCTTTTTGGCCAACCAAGCCACCTGGAAAGGCAAATCAGCGCTACAAAGAAGTCTCGCTTCCCATCGGTCAAAAGGGCCATGCTGAAAAAAGTGTAAAAACCAGAAATGCAGGACAGGCCAAGGAGAAATGGGAGCCTTGCTACGCGGATGGGTGGGTTGCAAATGGCCAACAGCCACTCTGGAGAAGTGTACGGTGTGTCCGGAAACATCTAAAAAACACAGCTTAGAGAGCATTGGGCACTTCTGCTCATGGGCGTATAAATTGGGAAAGCTAAAAATCAGCAAGACACAGGCACCCCAAAGTTTAGGGCTGCTCTGTTGACAAAACCTCCACTTCATTACACCTTAAATATCCCAGGAAAGAGAAAAATGGATAAAGAATTTCTGGTCCTTATGTACAAGGGACTATCACTCAGCCATGAAATCAATGTCATAAGGCTAGTAGCATCATGATGAGTGGATTTAGGTACGAGGATTCTAAGTGAAATAAGTCACACAGAAAAAGACACTTATCATAAGATATCACTTATAGAGGGAATGTAAAATCCGCTACACTTGAACTGAATTACAAAACAGAACAGTCACACGTTTAGAAAACACACTATGGCTGCTTCACGGGAAAGGTGAGGTGGGGTGATGCATAAAACAAGGGTTTCAAATTAGCTCACATACCGTTCCATAAACCCAATATGTAATAGACAAGACCTACTCCTTCCTCAGTGAACTGGACTCAACACCTCCTATTCACCGCACAAGAATATATCTGACTAGTAAGAATCTTAAAACCTATGTATGATTATCTCTCTGTAAGTGAGTCAAGTGGGTGTAAAGCGGCATAAACACAGCAGTGAACAGCAGCTAAACCCCATTATAAAAATAAATTACTTTTCAAAACCCATGAAACAAAGACAGTGAAAGAGAGAGAAATTCTTACAAAATTCGTTCAGGGGCTGTGAGGCAACCTGGATTGACCATACCTAGACACACAGCTGGAGGAGACATAAAGGTGGACACTCTTGGGCTTGAGAGGTTTGGTGAGGTTGGGTGAGCAAACGCAGACCCTTTAAAGTAATACTGCGTGGTACCCATCCCATGGGTCCCAAAACTCCAGGTTCAAGGGCATCTTCCTACATCGAAAACATGCATGAGAATCCAAGAAGATGGTACACCGTGTGATCGGGAAAGGTTTCTAAAACGCACCTCATTTCTCATCTCCTTGTGCTCGGGTTCGCCATTCCAGCCGCTTTACTAGCAATCTCCCTACTTGGAGAATCAGCACCTTTAACCTCCTGTTCCGTACAGGTTGCAATTTGTCCTGAGGATGAACGGGAAGAGGGGGAACCAATGAGAGACAAGCTCTAGGTGCGGGGGCAGGCACAGGTCACTCTATTTTCCCATCAGGAAGAAGAGATAACCACAGGCTCAGCCTGCCCCCCGGAACCAGAATAGGGCCAGAAGCCATCCTGCGCTTTTGCGGCCAGCTCCCACAAAAGCGAGTTGAAAAATGGAGCTCAGGGGCACTGCAATTCACAAACCTGCAGAGTTATAAATGATAACTCTCGTCCACAAATATATTGAGGGAAGGCAACGAAGAGGTTTCGAAAGCAAGGCCGAATTGCAGGAAACAGATTTCAGGAGGTAGATTCGAATCGCCTTGAAAGCACATGAAAAGCGGCAAAACGTCGACAATGATGCCCTTGGCCAAAAAGGGCGTATGCGTTTTTTCCTGAATATATTCAGGAAAAAACGCATACGCCCTTTTTGGCCAACCAAGCCACCTGGAAAGGCAAATCAGCGCTACAAAGAAGTCTCGCTTCCCATCGGTCAAAAGGGCCATGCTGAAAAAAGTGTAAAAACCAGAAATGCAGGACAGGCCAAGGAGAAATGGGAGCCTTGCTACGCGGATGGGTGGGTTGCAAATGGCCAACAGCCACTCTGGAGAAGTGTACGGTGTGTCCGGAAACATCTAAAAAACACAGCTTAGAGAGCATTGGGCACTTCTGCTCATGGGCGTATAAATTGGGAAAGCTAAAAATCAGCAAGACACAGGCACCCCAAAGTTTAGGGCTGCTCTGTTGACAAAACCTCCACTTCATTACACCTTAAATATCCCAGGAAAGAGAAAAATGGATAAAGAATTTCTGGTCCTTATGTACAAGGGACTATCACTCAGCCATGAAATCAATGTCATAAGGCTAGTAGCATCATGATGAGTGGATTTAGGTACGAGGATTCTAAGTGAAATAAGTCACACAGAAAAAGACACTTATCATAAGATATCACTTATAGAGGGAATGTAAAATCCGCTACACTTGAACTGAATTACAAAACAGAACAGTCACACGTTTAGAAAACACACTATGGCTGCTTCACGGGAAAGGTGAGGTGGGGTGATGCATAAAACAAGGGTTTCAAATTAGCTCACATACCGTTCCATAAACCCAATATGTAATAGACAAGACCTACTCCTTCCTCAGTGAACTGGACTCAACACCTCCTATTCACCGCACAAGAATATATCTGACTAGTAAGAATCTTAAAACCTATGTATGATTATCTCTCTGTAAGTGAGTCAAGTGGGTGTAAAGCGGCATAAACACAGCAGTGAACAGCAGCTAAACCCCATTATAAAAATAAATTACTTTTCAAAACCCATGAAACAAAGACAGTGAAAGAGAGAGAAATTCTTACAAAATTCGTTCAGGGGCTGTGAGGCAACCTGGATTGACCATACCTAGACACACAGCTGGAGGAGACATAAAGGTGGACACTCTTGGGCTTGAGAGGTTTGGTGAGGTTGGGTGAGCAAACGCAGACCCTTTAAAGTAATACTGCGTGGTACCCATCCCATGGGTCCCAAAACTCCAGGTTCAAGGGCATCTTCCTACATCGAAAACATGCATGAGAATCCAAGAAGATGGTACACCGTGTGATCGGGAAAGGTTTCTAAAACGCACCTCATTTCTCATCTCCTTGTGCTCGGGTTCGCCATTCCAGCCGCTTTACTAGCAATCTCCCTACTTGGAGAATCAGCACCTTTAACCTCCTGTTCCGTACAGGTTGCAATTTGTCCTGAGGATGAACGGGAAGAGGGGGAACCAATGAGAGACAAGCTCTAGGTGCGGGGGCAGGCACAGGTCACTCTATTTTCCCATCAGGAAGAAGAGATAACCACAGGCTCAGCCTGCCCCCCGGAACCAGAATAGGGCCAGAAGCCATCCTGCGCTTTTGCGGCCAGCTCCCACAAAAGCGAGTTGAAAAATGGAGCTCAGGGGCACTGCAATTCACAAACCTGCAGAGTTATAAATGATAACTCTCGTCCACAAATATATTGAGGGAAGGCAACGAAGAGGTTTCGAAAGCAAGGCCGAATTGCAGGAAACAGATTTCAGGAGGTAGATTCGAATCGCCTTGAAAGCACATGAAAAGCGGCAAAACGTCGACAATGATGCCCTTGGCCAAAAAGGGCGTATGCGTTTTTTCCTGAATATATTCAGGAAAAAACGCATACGCCCTTTTTGGCCAACCAAGCCACCTGGAAAGGCAAATCAGCGCTACAAAGAAGTCTCGCTTCCCATCGGTCAAAAGGGCCATGCTGAAAAAAGTGTAAAAACCAGAAATGCAGGACAGGCCAAGGAGAAATGGGAGCCTTGCTACGCGGATGGGTGGGTTGCAAATGGCCAACAGCCACTCTGGAGAAGTGTACGGTGTGTCCGGAAACATCTAAAAAACACAGCTTAGAGAGCATTGGGCACTTCTGCTCATGGGCGTATAAATTGGGAAAGCTAAAAATCAGCAAGACACAGGCACCCCAAAGTTTAGGGCTGCTCTGTTGACAAAACCTCCACTTCATTACACCTTAAATATCCCAGGAAAGAGAAAAATGGATAAAGAATTTCTGGTCCTTATGTACAAGGGACTATCACTCAGCCATGAAATCAATGTCATAAGGCTAGTAGCATCATGATGAGTGGATTTAGGTACGAGGATTCTAAGTGAAATAAGTCACACAGAAAAAGACACTTATCATAAGATATCACTTATAGAGGGAATGTAAAATCCGCTACACTTGAACTGAATTACAAAACAGAACAGTCACACGTTTAGAAAACACACTATGGCTGCTTCACGGGAAAGGTGAGGTGGGGTGATGCATAAAACAAGGGTTTCAAATTAGCTCACATACCGTTCCATAAACCCAATATGTAATAGACAAGACCTACTCCTTCCTCAGTGAACTGGACTCAACACCTCCTATTCACCGCACAAGAATATATCTGACTAGTAAGAATCTTAAAACCTATGTATGATTATCTCTCTGTAAGTGAGTCAAGTGGGTGTAAAGCGGCATAAACACAGCAGTGAACAGCAGCTAAACCCCATTATAAAAATAAATTACTTTTCAAAACCCATGAAACAAAGACAGTGAAAGAGAGAGAAATTCTTACAAAATTCGTTCAGGGGCTGTGAGGCAACCTGGATTGACCATACCTAGACACACAGCTGGAGGAGACATAAAGGTGGACACTCTTGGGCTTGAGAGGTTTGGTGAGGTTGGGTGAGCAAACGCAGACCCTTTAAAGTAATACTGCGTGGTACCCATCCCATGGGTCCCAAAACTCCAGGTTCAAGGGCATCTTCCTACATCGAAAACATGCATGAGAATCCAAGAAGATGGTACACCGTGTGATCGGGAAAGGTTTCTAAAACGCACCTCATTTCTCATCTCCTTGTGCTCGGGTTCGCCATTCCAGCCGCTTTACTAGCAATCTCCCTACTTGGAGAATCAGCACCTTTAACCTCCTGTTCCGTACAGGTTGCAATTTGTCCTGAGGATGAACGGGAAGAGGGGGAACCAATGAGAGACAAGCTCTAGGTGTGGGGGCAGGCACAGGTCACTCTATTTTCCCATCAGGAAGAAGAGATAACCACAGGCTCAGCCTGCCCCCCGGAACCAGAATAGGGCCAGAAGCCATCCTGCGCTTTTGCGGCCAGCTCCCACAAAAGCGAGTTGAAAAATGGAGCTCAGGGGCACTGCAATTCACAAACCTGCAGAGTTATAAATGATAACTCACGTCCACAAATATATTGAGGGAAGGCAACGAAGAGGATTCGAAAGCAAGGCCGAATTGCAGGAAACAGATTTCAGGAGGTAGATTCGAATCGCCTTGAAAGCACATGAAAAGCGGCAAAACGTCGACAATGATGCCCTTGGCCAAAAAGGGCGTATGCGTTTTTTCCTGAATATATTCAGGAAAAAACGCATACGCCCTTTTTGGCCAACCAAGCCACCTGGAAAGGCAAATCAGCGCTACAAAGAAGTCTCGCTTCCCATCGGTCAAAAGGGCCATGCTGAAAAAAGTGTAAAAACCAGAAATGCAGGACAGGCCAAGGAGAAATGGGAGCCTTGCTACGCGGATGGGTGGGTTGCAAATTGCCAACAGCCACTCTGGAGAAGTGTACGGTGTGTCCGGAAACATCTAAAAAACACAGCTTAGAGAGCATTGGGCACTTCTGCTCATGGGCGTATAAATTGGGAAAGCTAAAAATCAGCAAGACACAGGCACCCCAAAGTTTAGGGCTGCTCTGTTGACAAAACCTCCACTTCATTACACCTTAAATATCCCAGGAAAGAGAAAAATGGATAAAGAATTTCTGGTCCTTATGTACAAGGGACTATCACTCAGCCATGAAATCAATGTCATAAGGCTAGTAGCATCATGATGAGTGGATTTAGGTACGAGGATTCTAAGTGAAATAAGTCACACAGAAAAAGACACTTATCATAAGATATCACTTATAGAGGGAATGTAAAATCCGCTACACTTGAACTGAATTACAAAACAGAACAGTCACACGTTTAGAAAACACACTATGGCTGCTTCACGGGAAAGGTGAGGTGGGGTGATGCATAAAACAAGGGTTTCAAATTAGCTCACATACCGTTCCATAAACCCAATATGTAATAGACAAGACCTACTCCTTCCTCAGTGAACTGGACTCAACACCTCCTATTCACCGCACAAGAATATATCTGACTAGTAAGAATCTTAAAACCTATGTATGATTATCTCTCTGTAAGTGAGTCAAGTGGGTGTAAAGCGGCATAAACACAGCAGTGAACAGCAGCTAAACCCCATTATAAAAATAAATTACTTTTCAAAACCCATGAAACAAAGACAGTGAAAGAGAGAGAAATTCTTACAAAATTCGTTCAGGGGCTTTGAGGCAGCCTGGATTGACCATACCTAGACAAACAGCTGGAGGAGACAAAAGGTGGACACTCTTGGGCTTGAGAGGTTTGGTGAGGTTGGGTGAGCAAACGCAGACCCTTTAAAGTAATACTGCGTGGTACCCATCCCATGGGTCCCAAAACTCCAGGTTCAAGGGCATCTTCCTACATCGAAAACATGCATGAGAATCCAAGAAGATGGTACACCGTGTGATCGGGAAAGGTTTCTAAAACGCACCTCATTTCTCATCTCCTTGTGCTCGGGTTCGCCATTCCAGCCGCTTTACTAGCAATCTCCCTACTTGGAGAATCAGCACCTTTAACCTCCTGTTCCGTACAGGTTGCAATTTGTCCTGAGGATGAACGGGAAGAGGGGGAACCAATGAGAGACAAGCTCTAGGTGCGGGGGCAGGCACAGGTCACTCTATTTTCCCATCAGGAAGAAGAGATAACCACAGGCTCAGCCTGCCCCCCGGAACCAGAATAGGGCCAGAAGCCATCCTGCGCTTTTGCGGCCAGCTCCCACAAAAGCGAGTTGAAAAATGGAGCTCAGGGGCACTGCAATTCACAAACCTGCAGAGTTATAAATGATAACTCTCGTCCACAAATATATTGAGGGAAGGCAACGAAGAGGTTTCGAAAGCAAGGCCGAATTGCAGGAAACAGATTTCAGGAGGTAGATTCGAATCGCCTTGAAAGCACATGAAAAGCGGCAAAACGTCGACAATGATGCCCTTGGCCAAAAAGGGCGTATGCGTTTTTTCCTGAATATATTCAGGAAAAAACGCATACGCCCTTTTTGGCCAACCAAGCCACCTGGAAAGGCAAATCAGCGCTACAAAGAAGTCTCGCTTCCCATCGGTCAAAAGGGCCATGCTGAAAAAAGTGTAAAAACCAGAAATGCAGGACAGGCCAAGGAGAAATGGGAGCCTTGCTACGCGGATGGGTGGGTTGCAAATTGCCAACAGCCACTCTGGAGAAGTGTACGGTGTGTCCGGAAACATCTAAAAAACACAGCTTAGAGAGCATTGGGCACTTCTGCTCATGGGCGTATAAATTGGGAAAGCTAAAAATCAGCAAGACACAGGCACCCCAAAGTTTAGGGCTGCTCTGTTGACAAAACCTCCACTTCATTACACCTTAAATATCCCAGGAAAGAGAAAAATGGATAAAGAATTTCTGGTCCTTATGTACAAGGGACTATCACTCAGCCATGAAATCAATGTCATAAGGCTAGTAGCATCATGATGAGTGGATTTAGGTACGAGGATTCTAAGTGAAATAAGTCACACAGAAAAAGACACTTATCATAAGATATCACTTATAGAGGGAATGTAAAATCCGCTACACTTGAACTGAATTACAAAACAGAACAGTCACACGTTTAGAAAACACACTATGGCTGCTTCACGGGAAAGGTGAGGTGGGGTGATGCATAAAACAAGGGTTTCAAATTAGCTCACATACCGTTCCATAAACCCAATATGTAATAGACAAGACCTACTCCTTCCTCAGTGAACTGGACTCAACACCTCCTATTCACCGCACAAGAATATATCTGACTAGTAAGAATCTTAAAACCTATGTATGATTATCTCTCTGTAAGTGAGTCAAGTGGGTGTAAAGCGGCATAAACACAGCAGTGAACAGCAGCTAAACCCCATTATAAAAATAAATTACTTTTCAAAACCCATGAAACAAAGACAGTGAAAGAGAGAGAAATTCTTACAAAATTCGTTCAGGGGCTGTGATGCAACCTGGATTGACCATACCTAGACACACAGCTGGAGGAGACATAAAGGTGGACACTCTTGGGCTTGAGAGGTTTGGTGAGGTTGGGTGAGCAAACGCAGACCCTTTAAAGTAATACTGCGTGGTACCCATCCCATGGGTCCCAAAACTCCAGGTTCAAGGGCATCTTCCTACATCGAAAACATGCATGAGAATCCAAGAAGATGGTACACCGTGTGATCGGGAAAGGTTTCTAAAACGCACCTCATTTCTCATCTCCTTGTGCTCGGGTTCGCCATTCCAGCCGCTTTACTAGCAATCTCCCTACTTGGAGAATCAGCACCTTTAACCTCCTGTTCCGTACAGGTTGCAATTTGTCCTGAGGATGAACGGGAAGAGGGGGAACCAATGAGAGACAAGCTCTAGGTGTGGGGGCAGGCACAGGTCACTCTATTTTCCCATCAGGAAGAAGAGATAACCACAGGCTCAGCCTGCCCCCCGGAACCAGAATAGGGCCAGAAGCCATCCTGCGCTTTTGCGGCCAGCTCCCACAAAAGCGAGTTGAAAAATGGAGCTCAGGGGCACTGCAATTCACAAACCTGCAGAGTTATAAATGATAACTCACGTCCACAAATATATTGAGGGAAGGCAACGAAGAGGATTCGAAAGCAAGGCCGAATTGCAGGAAACAGATTTCAGGAGGTAGATTCGAATCGCCTTGAAAGCACATGAAAAGCGGCAAAACGTCGACAATGATGCCCTTGGCCAAAAAGGGCGTATGCGTTTTTTCCTGAATATATTCAGGAAAAAACGCATACGCCCTTTTTGGCCAACCAAGCCACCTGGAAAGGCAAATCAGCGCTACAAAGAAGTCTCGCTTCCCATCGGTCAAAAGGGCCATGCTGAAAAAAGTGTAAAAACCAGAAATGCAGGACAGGCCAAGGAGAAATGGGAGCCTTGCTACGCGGATGGGTGGGTTGCAAATTGCCAACAGCCACTCTGGAGAAGTGTACGGTGTGTCCGGAAACATCTAAAAAACACAGCTTAGAGAGCATTGGGCACTTCTGCTCATGGGCGTATAAATTGGGAAAGCTAAAAATCAGCAAGACACAGGCACCCCAAAGTTTAGGGCTGCTCTGTTGACAAAACCTCCACTTCATTACACCTTAAATATCCCAGGAAAGAGAAAAATGGATAAAGAATTTCTGGTCCTTATGTACAAGGGACTATCACTCAGCCATGAAATCAATGTCATAAGGCTAGTAGCATCATGATGAGTGGATTTAGGTACGAGGATTCTAAGTGAAATAAGTCACACAGAAAAAGACACTTATCATAAGATATCACTTATAGAGGGAATGTAAAATCCGCTACACTTGAACTGAATTACAAAACAGAACAGTCACACGTTTAGAAAACACACTATGGCTGCTTCACGGGAAAGGTGAGGTGGGGTGATGCATAAAACAAGGGTTTCAAATTAGCTCACATACCGTTCCATAAACCCAATATGTAATAGACAAGACCTACTCCTTCCTCAGTGAACTGGACTCAACACCTCCTATTCACCGCACAAGAATATATCTGACTAGTAAGAATCTTAAAACCTATGTATGATTATCTCTCTGTAAGTGAGTCAAGTGGGTGTAAAGCGGCATAAACACAGCAGTGAACAGCAGCTAAACCCCATTATAAAAATAAATTACTTTTCAAAACCCATGAAACAAAGACAGTGAAAGAGAGAGAAATTCTTACAAAATTCGTTCAGGGGCTGTGAGGCAACCTGGATTGACCATACCTAGACACACAGCTGGAGGAGACATAAAGGTGGACACTCTTGGGCTTGAGAGGTTTGGTGAGGTTGGGTGAGCAAACGCAGACCCTTTAAAGTAATACTGCGTGGTACCCATCCCATGGGTCCCAAAACTCCAGGTTCAAGGGCATCTTCCTACATCGAAAACATGCATGAGAATCCAAGAAGATGGTACACCGTGTGATCGGGAAAGGTTTCTAAAACGCACCTCATTTCTCATCTCCTTGTGCTCGGGTTCGCCATTCCAGCCGCTTTACTAGCAATCTCCCTACTTGGAGAATCAGCACCTTTAACCTCCTGTTCCGTACAGGTTGCAATTTGTCCTGAGGATGAACGGGAAGAGGGGGAACCAATGAGAGACAAGCTCTAGGTGTGGGGGCAGGCACAGGTCACTCTATTTTCCCATCAGGAAGAAGAGATAACCACAGGCTCAGCCTGCCCCCCGGAACCAGAATAGGGCCAGAAGCCATCCTGCGCTTTTGCGGCCAGCTCCCACAAAAGCGAGTTGAAAAATGGAGCTCAGGGGCACTGCAATTCACAAACCTGCAGAGTTATAAATGATAACTCACGTCCACAAATATATTGAGGGAAGGCAACGAAGAGGATTCGAAAGCAAGGCCGAATTGCAGGAAACAGATTTCAGGAGGTAGATTCGAATCGCCTTGAAAGCACATGAAAAGCGGCAAAACGTCGACAATGATGCCCTTGGCCAAAAAGGGCGTATGCGTTTTTTCCTGAATATATTCAGGAAAAAACGCATACGCCCTTTTTGGCCAACCAAGCCACCTGGAAAGGCAAATCAGCGCTACAAAGAAGTCTCGCTTCCCATCGGTCAAAAGGGCCATGCTGAAAAAAGTGTAAAAACCAGAAATGCAGGACAGGCCAAGGAGAAATGGGAGCCTTGCTACGCGGATGGGTGGGTTGCAAATTGCCAACAGCCACTCTGGAGAAGTGTACGGTGTGTCCGGAAACATCTAAAAAACACAGCTTAGAGAGCATTGGGCACTTCTGCTCATGGGCGTATAAATTGGGAAAGCTAAAAATCAGCAAGACACAGGCACCCCAAAGTTTAGGGCTGCTCTGTTGACAAAACCTCCACTTCATTACACCTTAAATATCCCAGGAAAGAGAAAAATGGATAAAGAATTTCTGGTCCTTATGTACAAGGGACTATCACTCAGCCATGAAATCAATGTCATAAGGCTAGTAGCATCATGATGAGTGGATTTAGGTACGAGGATTCTAAGTGAAATAAGTCACACAGAAAAAGACACTTATCATAAGATATCACTTATAGAGGGAATGTAAAATCCGCTACACTTGAACTGAATTACAAAACAGAACAGTCACACGTTTAGAAAACACACTATGGCTGCTTCACGGGAAAGGTGAGGTGGGGTGATGCATAAAACAAGGGTTTCAAATTAGCTCACATACCGTTCCATAAACCCAATATGTAATAGACAAGACCTACTCCTTCCTCAGTGAACTGGACTCAACACCTCCTATTCACCGCACAAGAATATATCTGACTAGTAAGAATCTTAAAACCTATGTATGATTATCTCTCTGTAAGTGAGTCAAGTGGGTGTAAAGCGGCATAAACACAGCAGTGAACAGCAGCTAAACCCCATTATAAAAATAAATTACTTTTCAAAACCCATGAAACAAAGACAGTGAAAGAGAGAGAAATTCTTACAAAATTCGTTCAGGGGCTGTGAGGCAACCTGGATTGACCATACCTAGACAAACAGCTGGAGGAGACATAAAGGTGGACACTCTTGGGCTTGAGAGGTTTGGTGAGGTTGGGTGAGCAAACGCAGACCCTTTAAAGTAATACTGCGTGGTACCCATCCCATGGGTCCCAAAACTCCAGGTTCAAGGGCATCTTCCTACATCGAAAACATGCATGAGAATCCAAGAAGATGGTACACCGTGTGATCGGGAAAGGTTTCTAAAACGCACCTCATTTCTCATCTCCTTGTGCTCGGGTTCGCCATTCCAGCCGCTTTACTAGCAATCTCCCTACTTGGAGAATCAGCACCTTTAACCTCCTGTTCCGTACAGGTTGCAATTTGTCCTGAGGATGAACGGGAAGAGGGGGAACCAATGAGAGACAAGCTCTAGGTGCGGGGGCAGGCACAGGTCACTCTATTTTCCCATCAGGAAGAAGAGATAACCACAGGCTCAGCCTGCCCCCCGGAACCAGAATAGGGCCAGAAGCCATCCTGCGCTTTTGCGGCCAGCTCCCACAAAAGCGAGTTGAAAAATGGAGCTCAGGGGCACTGCAATTCACAAACCTGCAGAGTTATAAATGATAACTCACGTCCACAAATATATTGAGGGAAGGCAACGAAGAGGATTCGAAAGCAAGGCCGAATTGCAGGAAACAGATTTCAGGAGGTAGATTCGAATCGCCTTGAAAGCACATGAAAAGCGGCAAAACGTCGACAATGATGCCCTTGGCCAAAAAGGGCGTATGCGTTTTTTCCTGAATATATTCAGGAAAAAACGCATACGCCCTTTTTGGCCAACCAAGCCACCTGGAAAGGCAAATCAGCGCTACAAAGAAGTCTCGCTTCCCATCGGTCAAAAGGGCCATGCTGAAAAAAGTGTAAAAACCAGAAATGCAGGACAGGCCAAGGAGAAATGGGAGCCTTGCTACGCGGATGGGTGGGTTGCAAATTGCCAACAGCCACTCTGGAGAAGTGTACGGTGTGTCCGGAAACATCTAAAAAACACAGCTTAGAGAGCATTGGGCACTTCTGCTCATGGGCGTATAAATTGGGAAAGCTAAAAATCAGCAAGACACAGGCACCCCAAAGTTTAGGGCTGCTCTGTTGACAAAACCTCCACTTCATTACACCTTAAATATCCCAGGAAAGAGAAAAATGGATAAAGAATTTCTGGTCCTTATGTACAAGGGACTATCACTCAGCCATGAAATCAATGTCATAAGGCTAGTAGCATCATGATGAGTGGATTTAGGTACGAGGATTCTAAGTGAAATAAGTCACACAGAAAAAGACACTTATCATAAGATATCACTTATAGAGGGAATGTAAAATCCGCTACACTTGAACTGAATTACAAAACAGAACAGTCACACGTTTAGAAAACACACTATGGCTGCTTCACGGGAAAGGTGAGGTGGGGTGATGCATAAAACAAGGGTTTCAAATTAGCTCACATACCGTTCCATAAACCCAATATGTAATAGACAAGACCTACTCCTTCCTCAGTGAACTGGACTCAACACCTCCTATTCACCGCACAAGAATATATCTGACTAGTAAGAATCTTAAAACCTATGTATGATTATCTCTCTGTAAGTGAGTCAAGTGGGTGTAAAGCGGCATAAACACAGCAGTGAACAGCAGCTAAACCCCATTATAAAAATAAATTACTTTTCAAAACCCATGAAACAAAGACAGTGAAAGAGAGAGAAATTCTTACAAAATTCGTTCAGGGGCTGTGAGGCAACCTGGATTGACCATACCTAGACACACAGCTGGAGGAGACATAAAGGTGGACACTCTTGGGCTTGAGAGGTTTGGTGAGGTTGGGTGAGCAAACGCAGACCCTTTAAAGTAATACTGCGTGGTACCCATCCCATGGGTCCCAAAACTCCAGGTTCAAGGGCATCTTCCTACATCGAAAACATGCATGAGAATCCAAGAAGATGGTACACCGTGTGATCGGGAAAGGTTTCTAAAACGCACCTCATTTCTCATCTCCTTGTGCTCGGGTTCGCCATTCCAGCCGCTTTACTAGCAATCTCCCTACTTGGAGAATCAGCACCTTTAACCTCCTGTTCCGTACAGGTTGCAATTTGTCCTGAGGATGAACGGGAAGAGGGGGAACCAATGAGAGACAAGCTCTAGGTGCGGGGGCAGGCACAGGTCACTCTATTTTCCCATCAGGAAGAAGAGATAACCACAGGCTCAGCCTGCCCCCCGGAACCAGAATAGGGCCAGAAGCCATCCTGCGCTTTTGCGGCCAGCTCCCACAAAAGCGAGTTGAAAAATGGAGCTCAGGGGCACTGCAATTCACAAACCTGCAGAGTTATAAATGATAACTCACGTCCACAAATATATTGAGGGAAGGCAACGAAGAGGATTCGAAAGCAAGGCCGAATTGCAGGAAACAGATTTCAGGAGGTAGATTCGAATCGCCTTGAAAGCACATGAAAAGCGGCAAAACGTCGACAATGATGCCCTTGGCCAAAAAGGGCGTATGCGTTTTTTCCTGAATATATTCAGGAAAAAACGCATACGCCCTTTTTGGCCAACCAAGCCACCTGGAAAGGCAAATCAGCGCTACAAAGAAGTCTCGCTTCCCATCGGTCAAAAGGGCCATGCTGAAAAAAGTGTAAAAACCAGAAATGCAGGACAGGCCAAGGAGAAATGGGAGCCTTGCTACGCGGATGGGTGGGTTGCAAATTGCCAACAGCCACTCTGGAGAAGTGTACGGTGTGTCCGGAAACATCTAAAAAACACAGCTTAGAGAGCATTGGGCACTTCTGCTCATGGGCGTATAAATTGGGAAAGCTAAAAATCAGCAAGACACAGGCACCCCAAAGTTTAGGGCTGCTCTGTTGACAAAACCTCCACTTCATTACACCTTAAATATCCCAGGAAAGAGAAAAATGGATAAAGAATTTCTGGTCCTTATGTACAAGGGACTATCACTCAGCCATGAAATCAATGTCATAAGGCTAGTAGCATCATGATGAGTGGATTTAGGTACGAGGATTCTAAGTGAAATAAGTCACACAGAAAAAGACACTTATCATAAGATATCACTTATAGAGGGAATGTAAAATCCGCTACACTTGAACTGAATTACAAAACAGAACAGTCACACGTTTAGAAAACACACTATGGCTGCTTCACGGGAAAGGTGAGGTGGGGTGATGCATAAAACAAGGGTTTCAAATTAGCTCACATACCGTTCCATAAACCCAATATGTAATAGACAAGACCTACTCCTTCCTCAGTGAACTGGACTCAACACCTCCTATTCACCGCACAAGAATATATCTGACTAGTAAGAATCTTAAAACCTATGTATGATTATCTCTCTGTAAGTGAGTCAAGTGGGTGTAAAGCGGCATAAACACAGCAGTGAACAGCAGCTAAACCCCATTATAAAAATAAATTACTTTTCAAAACCCATGAAACAAAGACAGTGAAAGAGAGAGAAATTCTTACAAAATTCGTTCAGGGGCTGTGAGGCAACCTGGATTGACCATACCTAGACACACAGCTGGAGGAGACATAAAGGTGGACACTCTTGGGCTTGAGAGGTTTGGTGAGGTTGGGTGAGCAAACGCAGACCCTTTAAAGTAATACTGCGTGGTACCCATCCCATGGGTCCCAAAACTCCAGGTTCAAGGGCATCTTCCTACATCGAAAACATGCATGAGAATCCAAGAAGATGGTACACCGTGTGATCGGGAAAGGTTTCTAAAACGCACCTCATTTCTCATCTCCTTGTGCTCGGGTTCGCCATTCCAGCCGCTTTACTAGCAATCTCCCTACTTGGAGAATCAGCACCTTTAACCTCCTGTTCCGTACAGGTTGCAATTTGTCCTGAGGATGAACGGGAAGAGGGGGAACCAATGAGAGACAAGCTCTAGGTGCGGGGGCAGGCACAGGTCACTCTATTTTCCCATCAGGAAGAAGAGATAACCACAGGCTCAGCCTGCCCCCCGGAACCAGAATAGGGCCAGAAGCCATCCTGCGCTTTTGCGGCCAGCTCCCACAAAAGCGAGTTGAAAAATGGAGCTCAGGGGCACTGCAATTCACAAACCTGCAGAGTTATAAATGATAACTCACGTCCACAAATATATTGAGGGAAGGCAACGAAGAGGATTCGAAAGCAAGGCCGAATTGCAGGAAACAGATTTCAGGAGGTAGATTCGAATCGCCTTGAAAGCACATGAAAAGCGGCAAAACGTCGACAATGATGCCCTTGGCCATAAAGGGCGTATGCGTTTTTTCCTGAATATATTCAGGAAAAAACGCATACGCCCTTTTTGGCCAACCAAGCCACCTGGAAAGGCAAATCAGCGCTACAAAGAAGTCTCGCTTCCCATCGGTCAAAAGGGCCATGCTGAAAAAAGTGTAAAAACCAGAAATGCAGGACAGGCCAAGGAGAAATGGGAGCCTTGCTACGCGGATGGGTGGGTTGCAAATTGCCAACAGCCACTCTGGAGAAGTGTACGGTGTGTCCGGAAACATCTAAAAAACACAGCTTAGAGAGCATTGGGCACTTCTGCTCATGGGCGTATAAATTGGGAAAGCTAAAAATCAGCAAGACACAGGCACCCCAAAGTTTAGGGCTGCTCTGTTGACAAAACCTCCACTTCATTACACCTTAAATATCCCAGGAAAGAGAAAAATGGATAAAGAATTTCTGGTCCTTATGTACAAGGGACTATCACTCAGCCATGAAATCAATGTCATAAGGCTAGTAGCATCATGATGAGTGGATTTAGGTACGAGGATTCTAAGTGAAATAAGTCACACAGAAAAAGACACTTATCATAAGATATCACTTATAGAGGGAATGTAAAATCCGCTACACTTGAACTGAATTACAAAACAGAACAGTCACACGTTTAGAAAACACACTATGGCTGCTTCACGGGAAAGGTGAGGTGGGGTGATGCATAAAACAAGGGTTTCAAATTAGCTCACATACCGTTCTATAAACCCAATATGTAATAGACAAGACCTACTCCTTCCTCAGTGAACTGGACTCAACACCTCCTATTCACCGCACAAGAATATATCTGACTAGTAAGAATCTTAAAACCTATGTATGATTATCTCTCTGTAAGTGAGTCAAGTGGGTGTAAAGCGGCATAAACACAGCAGTGAACAGCAGCTAAACCCCATTATAAAAATAAATTACTTTTCAAAACCCATGAAACAAAGACAGTGAAAGAGAGAGAAATTCTTACAAAATTCGTTCAGGGGCTGTGAGGCAGCCTGGATTGACCATACCTAGACAAACAGCTGGAGGAGACATAAAGGTGGACACTCTTGGGCTTGAGAGGTTTGGTGAGGTTGGGTGAGCAAACGCAGACCCTTTAAAGTAATACTGCGTGGTACCCATCCCATGGGTCCCAAAACTCCAGGTTCAAGGGCATCTTCCTACATCGAAAACATGCATGAGAATCCAAGAAGATGGTACACCGTGTGATCGGGAAAGGTTTCTAAAACGCACCTCATTTCTCATCTCCTTGTGCTCGGGTTCGCCATTCCAGCCGCTTTACTAGCAATCTCCCTACTTGGAGAATCAGCACCTTTAACCTCCTGTTCCGTACAGGTTGCAATTTGTCCTGAGGATGAACGGGAAGAGGGGGAACCAATGAGAGACAAGCTCTAGGTGTGGGGGCAGGCACAGGTCACTCTATTTTCCCATCAGGAAGAAGAGATAACCACAGGCTCAGCCTGCCCCCCGGAACCAGAATAGGGCCAGAAGCCATCCTGCGCTTTTGCGGCCAGCTCCCACAAAAGCGAGTTGAAAAATGGAGCTCAGGGGCACTGCAATTCACAAACCTGCAGAGTTATAAATGATAACTCACGTCCACAAATATATTGAGGGAAGGCAACGAAGAGGATTCGAAAGCAAGGCCGAATTGCAGGAAACAGATTTCAGGAGGTAGATTCGAATCGCCTTGAAAGCACATGAAAAGCGGCAAAACGTCGACAATGATGCCCTTGGCCAAAAAGGGCGTATGCGTTTTTTCCTGAATATATTCAGGAAAAAACGCATACGCCCTTTTTGGCCAACCAAGCCACCTGGAAAGGCAAATCAGCGCTACAAAGAAGTCTCGCTTCCCATCGGTCAAAAGGGCCATGCTGAAAAAAGTGTAAAAACCAGAAATGCAGGACAGGCCAAGGAGAAATGGGAGCCTTGCTACGCGGATGGGTGGGTTGCAAATTGCCAACAGCCACTCTGGAGAAGTGTACGGTGTGTCCGGAAACATCTAAAAAACACAGCTTAGAGAGCATTGGGCACTTCTGCTCATGGGCGTATAAATTGGGAAAGCTAAAAATCAGCAAGACACAGGCACCCCAAAGTTTAGGGCTGCTCTGTTGACAAAACCTCCACTTCATTACACCTTAAATATCCCAGGAAAGAGAAAAATGGATAAAGAATTTCTGGTCCTTATGTACAAGGGACTATCACTCAGCCATGAAATCAATGTCATAAGGCTAGTAGCATCATGATGAGTGGATTTAGGTACGAGGATTCTAAGTGAAATAAGTCACACAGAAAAAGACACTTATCATAAGATATCACTTATAGAGGGAATGTAAAATCCGCTACACTTGAACTGAATTACAAAACAGAACAGTCACACGTTTAGAAAACACACTATGGCTGCTTCACGGGAAAGGTGAGGTGGGGTGATGCATAAAACAAGGGTTTCAAATTAGCTCACATACCGTTCCATAAACCCAATATGTAATAGACAAGACCTACTCCTTCCTCAGTGAACTGGACTCAACACCTCCTATTCACCGCACAAGAATATATCTGACTAGTAAGAATCTTAAAACCTATGTATGATTATCTCTCTGTAAGTGAGTCAAGTGGGTGTAAAGCGGCATAAACACAGCAGTGAACAGCAGCTAAACCCCATTATAAAAATAAATTACTTTTCAAAACCCATGAAACAAAGACAGTGAAAGAGAGAGAAATTCTTACAAAATTCGTTCAGGGGCTGTGAGGCAGCCTGGATTGACCATACCTAGACAAACAGCTGGAGGAGACATAAAGGTGGACACTCTTGGGCTTGAGAGGTTTGGTGAGGTTGGGTGAGCAAACGCAGACCCTTTAAAGTAATACTGCGTGGTACCCATCCCATGGGTCCCAAAACTCCAGGTTCAAGGGCATCTTCCTACATCGAAAACATGCATGAGAATCCAAGAAGATGGTACACCGTGTGATCGGGAAAGGTTTCTAAAACGCACCTCATTTCTCATCTCCTTGTGCTCGGGTTCGCCATTCCAGCCGCTTTACTAGCAATCTCCCTACTTGGAGAATCAGCACCTTTAACCTCCTGTTCCGTACAGGTTGCAATTTGTCCTGAGGATGAACGGGAAGAGGGGGAACCAATGAGAGACAAGCTCTAGGTGCGGGGGCAGGCACAGGTCACTCTATTTTCCCATCAGGAAGAAGAGATAACCACAGGCTCAGCCTGCCCCCCGGAACCAGAATAGGGCCAGAAGCCATCCTGCGCTTTTGCGGCCAGCTCCCACAAAAGCGAGTTGAAAAATGGAGCTCAGGGGCACTGCAATTCACAAACCTGCAGAGTTATAAATGATAACTCACGTCCACAAATATATTGAGGGAAGGCAACGAAGAGGTTTCGAAAGCAAGGCCGAATTGCAGGAAACAGATTTCAGGAGGTAGATTCGAATCGCCTTGAAAGCACATGAAAAGCGGCAAAACGTCGACAATGATGCCCTTGGCCAAAAAGGGCGTATGCGTTTTTTCCTGAATATATTCAGGAAAAAACGCATACGCCCTTTTTGGCCAACCAAGCCACCTGGAAAGGCAAATCAGCGCTACAAAGAAGTCTCGCTTCCCATCGGTCAAAAGGGCCATGCTGAAAAAAGTGTAAAAACCAGAAATGCAGGACAGGCCAAGGAGAAATGGGAGCCTTGCTACGCGGATGGGTGGGTTGCAAATTGCCAACAGCCACTCTGGAGAAGTGTACGGTGTGTCCGGAAACATCTAAAAAACACAGCTTAGAGAGCATTGGGCACTTCTGCTCATGGGCGTATAAATTGGGAAAGCTAAAAATCAGCAAGACACAGGCACCCCAAAGTTTAGGGCTGCTCTGTTGACAAAACCTCCACTTCATTACACCTTAAATATCCCAGGAAAGAGAAAAATGGATAAAGAATTTCTGGTCCTTATGTACAAGGGACTATCACTCAGCCATGAAATCAATGTCATAAGGCTAGTAGCATCATGATGAGTGGATTTAGGTACGAGGATTCTAAGTGAAATAAGTCACACAGAAAAAGACACTTATCATAAGATATCACTTATAGAGGGAATGTAAAATCCGCTACACTTGAACTGAATTACAAAACAGAACAGTCACACGTTTAGAAAACACACTATGGCTGCTTCACGGGAAAGGTGAGGTGGGGTGATGCATAAAACAAGGGTTTCAAATTAGCTCACATACCGTTCCATAAACCCACTATGTAATAGACAAGACCTACTCCTTCCTCAGTGAACTGGACTCAACACCTCCTATTCACCGCACAAGAATATATCTGACTAGTAAGAATCTTAAAACCTATGTATGATTATCTCTCTGTAAGTGAGTCAAGTGGGTGTAAAGCGGCATAAACACAGCAGTGAACAGCAGCTAAACCCCATTATAAAAATAAATTACTTTTCAAAACCCATGAAACAAAGACAGTGAAAGAGAGAGAAATTCTTACAAAATTCGTTCAGGGGCTGTGAGGCAACCTGGATTGACCATACCTAGACACACAGCTGGAGGAGACATAAAGGTGGACACTCTTGGGCTTGAGAGGTTTGGTGAGGTTGGGTGAGCAAACGCAGACCCTTTAAAGTAATACTGCGTGGTACCCATCCCATGGGTCCCAAAACTCCAGGTTCAAGGGCATCTTCCTACATCGAAAACATGCATGAGAATCCAAGAAGATGGTACACCGTGTGATCGGGAAAGGTTTCTAAAACGCACCTCATTTCTCATCTCCTTGTGCTCGGGTTCGCCATTCCAGCCGCTTTACTAGCAATCTCCCTACTTGGAGAATCAGCACCTTTAACCTCCTGTTCCGTACAGGTTGCAATTTGTCCTGAGGATGAACGGGAAGAGGGGGAACCAATGAGAGACAAGCTCTAGGTGCGGGGGCAGGCACAGGTCACTCTATTTTCCCATCAGGAAGAAGAGATAACCACAGGCTCAGCCTGCCCCCCGGAACCAGAATAGGGCCAGAAGCCATCCTGCGCTTTTGCGGCCAGCTCCCACAAAAGCGAGTTGAAAAATGGAGCTCAGGGGCACTGCAATTCACAAACCTGCAGAGTTATAAATGATAACTCTCGTCCACAAATATATTGAGGGAAGGCAACGAAGAGGTTTCGAAAGCAAGGCCGAATTGCAGGAAACAGATTTCAGGAGGTAGATTCGAATCGCCTTGAAAGCACATGAAAAGCGGCAAAACGTCGACAATGATGCCCTTGGCCAAAAAGGGCGTATGCGTTTTTTCCTGAATATATTCAGGAAAAAACGCATACGCCCTTTTTGGCCAACCAAGCCACCTGGAAAGGCAAATCAGCGCTACAAAGAAGTCTCGCTTCCCATCGGTCAAAAGGGCCATGCTGAAAAAAGTGTAAAAACCAGAAATGCAGGACAGGCCAAGGAGAAATGGGAGCCTTGCTACGCGGATGGGTGGGTTGCAAATTGCCAACAGCCACTCTGGAGAAGTGTACGGTGTGTCCGGAAACATCTAAAAAACACAGCTTAGAGAGCATTGGGCACTTCTGCTCATGGGCGTATAAATTGGGAAAGCTAAAAATCAGCAAGACACAGGCACCCCAAAGTTTAGGGCTGCTCTGTTGACAAAACCTCCACTTCATTACACCTTAAATATCCCAGGAAAGAGAAAAATGGATAAAGAATTTCTGGTCCTTATGTACAAGGGACTATCACTCAGCCATGAAATCAATGTCATAAGGCTAGTAGCATCATGATGAGTGGATTTAGGTACGAGGATTCTAAGTGAAATAAGTCACACAGAAAAAGACACTTATCATAAGATATCACTTATAGAGGGAATGTAAAATCCGCTACACTTGAACTGAATTACAAAACAGAACAGTCACACGTTTAGAAAACACACTATGGCTGCTTCACGGGAAAGGTGAGGTGGGGTGATGCATAAAACAAGGGTTTCAAATTAGCTCACATACCGTTCCATAAACCCACTATGTAATAGACAAGACCTACTCCTTCCTCAGTGAACTGGACTCAACACCTCCTATTCACCGCACAAGAATATATCTGACTAGTAAGAATCTTAAAACCTATGTATGATTATCTCTCTGTAAGTGAGTCAAGTGGGTGTAAAGCGGCATAAACACAGCAGTGAACAGCAGCTAAACCCCATTATAAAAATAAATTACTTTTCAAAACCCATGAAACAAAGACAGTGAAAGAGAGAGAAATTCTTACAAAATTCGTTCAGGGGCTGTGAGGCAACCTGGATTGACCATACCTAGACACACAGCTGGAGGAGACATAAAGGTGGACACTCTTGGGCTTGAGAGGTTTGGTGAGGTTGGGTGAGCAAACGCAGACCCTTTAAAGTAATACTGCGTGGTACCCATCCCATGGGTCCCAAAACTCCAGGTTCAAGGGCATCTTCCTACATCGAAAACATGCATGAGAATCCAAGAAGATGGTACACCGTGTGATCGGGAAAGGTTTCTAAAACGCACCTCATTTCTCATCTCCTTGTGCTCGGGTTCGCCATTCCAGCCGCTTTACTAGCAATCTCCCTACTTGGAGAATCAGCACCTTTAACCTCCTGTTCCGTACAGGTTGCAATTTGTCCTGAGGATGAACGGGAAGAGGGGGAACCAATGAGAGACAAGCTCTAGGTGCGGGGGCAGGCACAGGTCACTCTATTTTCCCATCAGGAAGAAGAGATAACCACAGGCTCAGCCTGCCCCCCGGAACCAGAATAGGGCCAGAAGCCATCCTGCGCTTTTGCGGCCAGCTCCCACAAAAGCGAGTTGAAAAATGGAGCTCAGGGGCACTGCAATTCACAAACCTGCAGAGTTATAAATGATAACTCTCGTCCACAAATATATTGAGGGAAGGCAACGAAGAGGTTTCGAAAGCAAGGCCGAATTGCAGGAAACAGATTTCAGGAGGTAGATTCGAATCGCCTTGAAAGCACATGAAAAGCGGCAAAACGTCGACAATGATGCCCTTGGCCAAAAAGGGCGTATGCGTTTTTTCCTGAATATATTCAGGAAAAAACGCATACGCCCTTTTTGGCCAACCAAGCCACCTGGAAAGGCAAATCAGCGCTACAAAGAAGTCTCGCTTCCCATCGGTCAAAAGGGCCATGCTGAAAAAAGTGTAAAAACCAGAAATGCAGGACAGGCCAAGGAGAAATGGGAGCCTTGCTACGCGGATGGGTGGGTTGCAAATTGCCAACAGCCACTCTGGAGAAGTGTACGGTGTGTCCGGAAACATCTAAAAAACACAGCTTAGAGAGCATTGGGCACTTCTGCTCATGGGCGTATAAATTGGGAAAGCTAAAAATCAGCAAGACACAGGCACCCCAAAGTTTAGGGCTGCTCTGTTGACAAAACCTCCACTTCATTACACCTTAAATATCCCAGGAAAGAGAAAAATGGATAAAGAATTTCTGGTCCTTATGTACAAGGGACTATCACTCAGCCATGAAATCAATGTCATAAGGCTAGTAGCATCATGATGAGTGGATTTAGGTACGAGGATTCTAAGTGAAATAAGTCACACAGAAAAAGACACTTATCATAAGATATCACTTATAGAGGGAATGTAAAATCCGCTACACTTGAACTGAATTACAAAACAGAACAGTCACACGTTTAGAAAACACACTATGGCTGCTTCACGGGAAAGGTGAGGTGGGGTGATGCATAAAACAAGGGTTTCAAATTAGCTCACATACCGTTCCATAAACCCAATATGTAATAGACAAGACCTACTCCTTCCTCAGTGAACTGGACTCAACACCTCCTATTCACCGCACAAGAATATATCTGACTAGTAAGAATCTTAAAACCTATGTATGATTATCTCTCTGTAAGTGAGTCAAGTGGGTGTAAAGCGGCATAAACACAGCAGTGAACAGCAGCTAAACCCCATTATAAAAATAAATTACTTTTCAAAACCCATGAAACAAAGACAGTGAAAGAGAGAGAAATTCTTACAAAATTCGTTCAGGGGCTGTGAGGCAACCTGGATTGACCATACCTAGACACACAGCTGGAGGAGACATAAAGGTGGACACTCTTGGGCTTGAGAGGTTTGGTGAGGTTGGGTGAGCAAACGCAGACCCTTTAAAGTAATACTGCGTGGTACCCATCCCATGGGTCCCAAAACTCCAGGTTCAAGGGCATCTTCCTACATCGAAAACATGCATGAGAATCCAAGAAGATGGTACACCGTGTGATCGGGAAAGGTTTCTAAAACGCACCTCATTTCTCATCTCCTTGTGCTCGGGTTCGCCATTCCAGCCGCTTTACTAGCAATCTCCCTACTTGGAGAATCAGCACCTTTAACCTCCTGTTCCGTACAGGTTGCAATTTGTCCTGAGGATGAACGGGAAGAGGGGGAACCAATGAGAGACAAGCTCTAGGTGCGGGGGCAGGCACAGGTCACTCTATTTTCCCATCAGGAAGAAGAGATAACCACAGGCTCAGCCTGCCCCCCGGAACCAGAATAGGGCCAGAAGCCATCCTGCGCTTTTGCGGCCAGCTCCCACAAAAGCGAGTTGAAAAATGGAGCTCAGGGGCACTGCAATTCACAAACCTGCAGAGTTATAAATGATAACTCTCGTCCACAAATATATTGAGGGAAGGCAACGAAGAGGTTTCGAAAGCAAGGCCGAATTGCAGGAAACAGATTTCAGGAGGTAGATTCGAATCGCCTTGAAAGCACATGAAAAGCGGCAAAACGTCGACAATGATGCCCTTGGCCAAAAAGGGCGTATGCGTTTTTTCCTGAATATATTCAGGAAAAAACGCATACGCCCTTTTTGGCCAACCAAGCCACCTGGAAAGGCAAATCAGCGCTACAAAGAAGTCTCGCTTCCCATCGGTCAAAAGGGCCATGCTGAAAAAAGTGTAAAAACCAGAAATGCAGGACAGGCCAAGGAGAAATGGGAGCCTTGCTACGCGGATGGGTGGGTTGCAAATTGCCAACAGCCACTCTGGAGAAGTGTACGGTGTGTCCGGAAACATCTAAAAAACACAGCTTAGAGAGCATTGGGCACTTCTGCTCATGGGCGTATAAATTGGGAAAGCTAAAAATCAGCAAGACACAGGCACCCCAAAGTTTAGGGCTGCTCTGTTGACAAAACCTCCACTTCATTACACCTTAAATATCCCAGGAAAGAGAAAAATGGATAAAGAATTTCTGGTCCTTATGTACAAGGGACTATCACTCAGCCATGAAATCAATGTCATAAGGCTAGTAGCATCATGATGAGTGGATTTAGGTACGAGGATTCTAAGTGAAATAAGTCACACAGAAAAAGACACTTATCATAAGATATCACTTATAGAGGGAATGTAAAATCCGCTACACTTGAACTGAATTACAAAACAGAACAGTCACACGTTTAGAAAACACACTATGGCTGCTTCACGGGAAAGGTGAGGTGGGGTGATGCATAAAACAAGGGTTTCAAATTAGCTCACATACCGTTCCATAAACCCAATATGTAATAGACAAGACCTACTCCTTCCTCAGTGAACTGGACTCAACACCTCCTATTCACCGCACAAGAATATATCTGACTAGTAAGAATCTTAAAACCTATGTATGATTATCTCTCTGTAAGTGAGTCAAGTGGGTGTAAAGCGGCATAAACACAGCAGTGAACAGCAGCTAAACCCCATTATAAAAATAAATTACTTTTCAAAACCCATGAAACAAAGACAGTGAAAGAGAGAGAAATTCTTACAAAATTCGTTCAGGGGCTGTGAGGCAACCTGGATTGACCATACCTAGACACACAGCTGGAGGAGACATAAAGGTGGACACTCTTGGGCTTGAGAGGTTTGGTGAGGTTGGGTGAGCAAACGCAGACCCTTTAAAGTAATACTGCGTGGTACCCATCCCATGGGTCCCAAAACTCCAGGTTCAAGGGCATCTTCCTACATCGAAAACATGCATGAGAATCCAAGAAGATGGTACACCGTGTGATCGGGAAAGGTTTCTAAAACGCACCTCATTTCTCATCTCCTTGTGCTCGGGTTCGCCATTCCAGCCGCTTTACTAGCAATCTCCCTACTTGGAGAATCAGCACCTTTAACCTCCTGTTCCGTACAGGTTGCAATTTGTCCTGAGGATGAACGGGAAGAGGGGGAACCAATGAGAGACAAGCTCTAGGTGCGGGGGCAGGCACAGGTCACTCTATTTTCCCATCAGGAAGAAGAGATAACCACAGGCTCAGCCTGCCCCCCGGAACCAGAATAGGGCCAGAAGCCATCCTGCGCTTTTGCGGCCAGCTCCCACAAAAGCGAGTTGAAAAATGGAGCTCAGGGGCACTGCAATTCACAAACCTGCAGAGTTATAAATGATAACTCTCGTCCACAAATATATTGAGGGAAGGCAACGAAGAGGTTTCGAAAGCAAGGCCGAATTGCAGGAAACAGATTTCAGGAGGTAGATTCGAATCGCCTTGAAAGCACATGAAAAGCGGCAAAACGTCGACAATGATGCCCTTGGCCAAAAAGGGCGTATGCGTTTTTTCCTGAATATATTCAGGAAAAAACGCATACGCCCTTTTTGGCCAACCAAGCCACCTGGAAAGGCAAATCAGCGCTACAAAGAAGTCTCGCTTCCCATCGGTCAAAAGGGCCATGCTGAAAAAAGTGTAAAAACCAGAAATGCAGGACAGGCCAAGGAGAAATGGGAGCCTTGCTACGCGGATGGGTGGGTTGCAAATTGCCAACAGCCACTCTGGAGAAGTGTACGGTGTGTCCGGAAACATCTAAAAAACACAGCTTAGAGAGCATTGGGCACTTCTGCTCATGGGCGTATAAATTGGGAAAGCTAAAAATCAGCAAGACACAGGCACCCCAAAGTTTAGGGCTGCTCTGTTGACAAAACCTCCACTTCATTACACCTTAAATATCCCAGGAAAGAGAAAAATGGATAAAGAATTTCTGGTCCTTATGTACAAGGGACTATCACTCAGCCATGAAATCAATGTCATAAGGCTAGTAGCATCATGATGAGTGGATTTAGGTACGAGGATTCTAAGTGAAATAAGTCACACAGAAAAAGACACTTATCATAAGATATCACTTATAGAGGGAATGTAAAATCCGCTACACTTGAACTGAATTACAAAACAGAACAGTCACACGTTTAGAAAACACACTATGGCTGCTTCACGGGAAAGGTGAGGTGGGGTGATGCATAAAACAAGGGTTTCAAATTAGCTCACATACCGTTCCATAAACCCAATATGTAATAGACAAGACCTACTCCTTCCTCAGTGAACTGGACTCAACACCTCCTATTCACCGCACAAGAATATATCTGACTAGTAAGAATCTTAAAACCTATGTATGATTATCTCTCTGTAAGTGAGTCAAGTGGGTGTAAAGCGGCATAAACACAGCAGTGAACAGCAGCTAAACCCCATTATAAAAATAAATTACTTTTCAAAACCCATGAAACAAAGACAGTGAAAGAGAGAGAAATTCTTACAAAATTCGTTCAGGGGCTGTGAGGCAACCTGGATTGACCATACCTAGACACACAGCTGGAGGAGACATAAAGGTGGACACTCTTGGGCTTGAGAGGTTTGGTGAGGTTGGGTGAGCAAACGCAGACCCTTTAAAGTAATACTGCGTGGTACCCATCCCATGGGTCCCAAAACTCCAGGTTCAAGGGCATCTTCCTACATCGAAAACATGCATGAGAATCCAAGAAGATGGTACACCGTGTGATCGGGAAAGGTTTCTAAAACGCACCTCATTTCTCATCTCCTTGTGCTCGGGTTCGCCATTCCAGCCGCTTTACTAGCAATCTCCCTACTTGGAGAATCAGCACCTTTAACCTCCTGTTCCGTACAGGTTGCAATTTGTCCTGAGGATGAACGGGAAGAGGGGGAACCAATGAGAGACAAGCTCTAGGTGCGGGGGCAGGCACAGGTCACTCTATTTTCCCATCAGGAAGAAGAGATAACCACAGGCTCAGCCTGCCCCCCGGAACCAGAATAGGGCCAGAAGCCATCCTGCGCTTTTGCGGCCAGCTCCCACAAAAGCGAGTTGAAAAATGGAGCTCAGGGGCACTGCAATTCACAAACCTGCAGAGTTATAAATGATAACTCTCGTCCACAAATATATTGAGGGAAGGCAACGAAGAGGTTTCGAAAGCAAGGCCGAATTGCAGGAAACAGATTTCAGGAGGTAGATTCGAATCGCCTTGAAAGCACATGAAAAGCGGCAAAACGTCGACAATGATGCCCTTGGCCAAAAAGGGCGTATGCGTTTTTTCCTGAATATATTCAGGAAAAAACGCATACGCCCTTTTTGGCCAACCAAGCCACCTGGAAAGGCAAATCAGCGCTACAAAGAAGTCTCGCTTCCCATCGGTCAAAAGGGCCATGCTGAAAAAAGTGTAAAAACCAGAAATGCAGGACAGGCCAAGGAGAAATGGGAGCCTTGCTACGCGGATGGGTGGGTTGCAAATTGCCAACAGCCACTCTGGAGAAGTGTACGGTGTGTCCGGAAACATCTAAAAAACACAGCTTAGAGAGCATTGGGCACTTCTGCTCATGGGCGTATAAATTGGGAAAGCTAAAAATCAGCAAGACACAGGCACCCCAAAGTTTAGGGCTGCTCTGTTGACAAAACCTCCACTTCATTACACCTTAAATATCCCAGGAAAGAGAAAAATGGATAAAGAATTTCTGGTCCTTATGTACAAGGGACTATCACTCAGCCATGAAATCAATGTCATAAGGCTAGTAGCATCATGATGAGTGGATTTAGGTACGAGGATTCTAAGTGAAATAAGTCACACAGAAAAAGACACTTATCATAAGATATCACTTATAGAGGGAATGTAAAATCCGCTACACTTGAACTGAATTACAAAACAGAACAGTCACACGTTTAGAAAACACACTATGGCTGCTTCATGGGAAAGGTGAGGTGGGGTGATGCATAAAACAAGGGTTTCAAATTAGCTCACATACCGTTCCATAAACCCAATATGTAATAGACAAGACCTACTCCTTCCTCAGTGAACTGGACTCAACACCTCCTATTCACCGCACAAGAATATATCTGACTAGTAAGAATCTTAAAACCTATGTATGATTATCTCTCTGTAAGTGAGTCAAGTGGGTGTAAAGCGGCATAAACACAGCAGTGAACAGCAGCTAAACCCCATTATAAAAATAAATTACTTTTCAAAACCCATGAAACAAAGACAGTGAAAGAGAGAGAAATTCTTACAAAATTCGTTCAGGGGCTGTGAGGCAACCTGGATTGACCATACCTAGACACACAGCTGGAGGAGACATAAAGGTGGACACTCTTGGGCTTGAGAGGTTTGGTGAGGTTGGGTGAGCAAACGCAGACCCTTTAAAGTAATACTGCGTGGTACCCATCCCATGGGTCCCAAGACTCCAGGTTCAAGGGCATCTTCCTACATCGAAAACATGCATGAGAATCCAAGAAGATGGTACACCGTGTGATCGGGAAAGGTTTCTAAAACGCACCTCATTTCTCATCTCCTTGTGCTCGGGTTCGCCATTCCAGCCGCTTTACTAGCAATCTCCCTACTTGGAGAATCAGCACCTTTAACCTCCTGTTCCGTACAGGTTGCAATTTGTCCTGAGGATGAACGGGAAGAGGGGGAACCAATGAGAGACAAGCTCTAGGTGCGGGGGCAGGCACAGGTCACTCTATTTTCCCATCAGGAAGAAGAGATAACCACAGGCTCAGCCTGCCCCCCGGAACCAGAATAGGGCCAGAAGCCATCCTGCGCTTTTGCGGCCAGCTCCCACAAAAGCGAGTTGAAAAATGGAGCTCAGGGGCACTGCAATTCACAAACCTGCAGAGTTATAAATGATAACTCTCGTCCACAAATATATTGAGGGAAGGCAACGAAGAGGATTCGAAAGCAAGGCCGAATTGCAGGAAACAGATTTCAGGAGGTAGATTCGAATCGCCTTGAAAGCACATGAAAAGCGGCAAAACGTCGACAATGATGCCCTTGGCCAAAAAGGGCGTATGCGTTTTTTCCTGAATATATTCAGGAAAAAACGCATACGCCCTTTTTGGCCAACCAAGCCACCTGGAAAGGCAAATCAGCGCTACAAAGAAGTCTCGCTTCCCATCGGTCAAAAGGGCCATGCTGAAAAAAGTGTAAAAACCAGAAATGCAGGACAGGCCAAGGAGAAATGGGAGCCTTGCTACGCGGATGGGTGGGTTGCAAATTGCCAACAGCCACTCTGGAGAAGTGTACGGTGTGTCCGGAAACATCTAAAAAACACAGCTTAGAGAGCATTGGGCACTTCTGCTCATGGGCGTATAAATTGGGAAAGCTAAAAATCAGCAAGACACAGGCACCCCAAAGTTTAGGGCTGCTCTGTTGACAAAACCTCCACTTCATTACACCTTAAATATCCCAGGAAAGAGAAAAATGGATAAAGAATTTCTGGTCCTTATGTACAAGGGACTATCACTCAGCCATGAAATCAATGTCATAAGGCTAGTAGCATCATGATGAGTGGATTTAGGTACGAGGATTCTAAGTGAAATAAGTCACACAGAAAAAGACACTTATCATAAGATATCACTTATAGAGGGAATGTAAAATCCGCTACACTTGAACTGAATTACAAAACAGAACAGTCACACGTTTAGAAAACACACTATGGCTGCTTCACGGGAAAGGTGAGGTGGGGTGATGCATAAAACAAGGGTTTCAAATTAGCTCACATACCGTTCCATAAACCCACTATGTAATAGACAAGACCTACTCCTTCCTCAGTGAACTGGACTCAACACCTCCTATTCACCGCACAAGAATATATCTGACTAGTAAGAATCTTAAAACCTATGTATGATTATCTCTCTGTAAGTGAGTCAAGTGGGTGTAAAGCGGCATAAACACAGCAGTGAACAGCAGCTAAACCCCATTATAAAAATAAATTACTTTTCAAAACCCATGAAACAAAGACAGTGAAAGAGAGAGAAATTCTTACAAAATTCGTTCAGGGGCTGTGAGGCAACCTGGATTGACCATACCTAGACACACAGCTGGAGGAGACATAAAGGTGGACACTCTTGGGCTTGAGAGGTTTGGTGAGGTTGGGTGAGCAAACGCAGACCCTTTAAAGTAATACTGCGTGGTACCCATCCCATGGGTCCCAAGACTCCAGGTTCAAGGGCATCTTCCTACATCGAAAACATGCATGAGAATCCAAGAAGATGGTACACCGTGTGATCGGGAAAGGTTTCTAAAACGCACCTCATTTCTCATCTCCTTGTGCTCGGGTTCGCCATTCCAGCCGCTTTACTAGCAATCTCCCTACTTGGAGAATCAGCACCTTTAACCTCCTGTTCCGTACAGGTTGCAATTTGTCCTGAGGATGAACGGGAAGAGGGGGAACCAATGAGAGACAAGCTCTAGGTGCGGGGGCAGGCACAGGTCACTCTATTTTCCCATCAGGAAGAAGAGATAACCACAGGCTCAGCCTGCCCCCCGGAACCAGAATAGGGCCAGAAGCCATCCTGCGCTTTTGCGGCCAGCTCCCACAAAAGCGAGTTGAAAAATGGAGCTCAGGGGCACTGCAATTCACAAACCTGCAGAGTTATAAATGATAACTCACGTCCACAAATATATTGAGGGAAGGCAACGAAGAGGATTCGAAAGCAAGGCCGAATTGCAGGAAACAGATTTCAGGAGGTAGATTCGAATCGCCTTGAAAGCACATGAAAAGCGGCAAAACGTCGACAATGATGCCCTTGGCCAAAAAGGGCGTATGCGTTTTTTCCTGAATATATTCAGGAAAAAACGCATACGCCCTTTTTGGCCAACCAAGCCACCTGGAAAGGCAAATCAGCGCTACAAAGAAGTCTCGCTTCCCATCGGTCAAAAGGGCCATGCTGAAAAAAGTGTAAAAACCAGAAATGCAGGACAGGCCAAGGAGAAATGGGAGCCTTGCTACGCGGATGGGTGGGTTGCAAATTGCCAACAGCCACTCTGGAGAAGTGTACGGTGTGTCCGGAAACATCTAAAAAACACAGCTTAGAGAGCATTGGGCACTTCTGCTCATGGGCGTATAAATTGGGAAAGCTAAAAATCAGCAAGACACAGGCACCCCAAAGTTTAGGGCTGCTCTGTTGACAAAACCTCCACTTCATTACACCTTAAATATCCCAGGAAAGAGAAAAATGGATAAAGAATTTCTGGTCCTTATGTACAAGGGACTATCACTCAGCCATGAAATCAATGTCATAAGGCTAGTAGCATCATGATGAGTGGATTTAGGTACGAGGATTCTAAGTGAAATAAGTCACACAGAAAAAGACACTTATCATAAGATATCACTTATAGAGGGAATGTAAAATCCGCTACACTTGAACTGAATTACAAAACAGAACAGTCACACGTTTAGAAAACACACTATGGCTGCTTCACGGGAAAGGTGAGGTGGGGTGATGCATAAAACAAGGGTTTCAAATTAGCTCACATACCGTTCCATAAACCCACTATGTAATAGACAAGACCTACTCCTTCCTCAGTGAACTGGACTCAACACCTCCTATTCACCGCACAAGAATATATCTGACTAGTAAGAATCTTAAAACCTATGTATGATTATCTCTCTGTAAGTGAGTCAAGTGGGTGTAAAGCGGCATAAACACAGCAGTGAACAGCAGCTAAACCCCATTATAAAAATAAATTACTTTTCAAAACCCATGAAACAAAGACAGTGAAAGAGAGAGAAATTCTTACAAAATTCGTTCAGGGGCTGTGAGGCAACCTGGATTGACCATACCTAGACACACAGCTGGAGGAGACATAAAGGTGGACACTCTTGGGCTTGAGAGGTTTGGTGAGGTTGGGTGAGCAAACGCAGACCCTTTAAAGTAATACTGCGTGGTACCCATCCCATGGGTCCCAAGACTCCAGGTTCAAGGGCATCTTCCTACATCGAAAACATGCATGAGAATCCAAGAAGATGGTACACCGTGTGATCGGGAAAGGTTTCTAAAACGCACCTCATTTCTCATCTCCTTGTGCTCGGGTTCGCCATTCCAGCCGCTTTACTAGCAATCTCCCTACTTGGAGAATCAGCACCTTTAACCTCCTGTTCCGTACAGGTTGCAATTTGTCCTGAGGATGAACGGGAAGAGGGGGAACCAATGAGAGACAAGCTCTAGGTGCGGGGGCAGGCACAGGTCACTCTATTTTCCCATCAGGAAGAAGAGATAACCACAGGCTCAGCCTGCCCCCCGGAACCAGAATAGGGCCAGAAGCCATCCTGCGCTTTTGCGGCCAGCTCCCACAAAAGCGAGTTGAAAAATGGAGCTCAGGGGCACTGCAATTCACAAACCTGCAGAGTTATAAATGATAACTCACGTCCACAAATATATTGAGGGAAGGCAACGAAGAGGATTCGAAAGCAAGGCCGAATTGCAGGAAACAGATTTCAGGAGGTAGATTCGAATCGCCTTGAAAGCACATGAAAAGCGGCAAAACGTCGACAATGATGCCCTTGGCCAAAAAGGGCGTATGCGTTTTTTCCTGAATATATTCAGGAAAAAACGCATACGCCCTTTTTGGCCAACCAAGCCACCTGGAAAGGCAAATCAGCGCTACAAAGAAGTCTCGCTTCCCATCGGTCAAAAGGGCCATGCTGAAAAAAGTGTAAAAACCAGAAATGCAGGACAGGCCAAGGAGAAATGGGAGCCTTGCTACGCGGATGGGTGGGTTGCAAATTGCCAACAGCCACTCTGGAGAAGTGTACGGTGTGTCCGGAAACATCTAAAAAACACAGCTTAGAGAGCATTGGGCACTTCTGCTCATGGGCGTATAAATTGGGAAAGCTAAAAATCAGCAAGACACAGGCACCCCAAAGTTTAGGGCTGCTCTGTTGACAAAACCTCCACTTCATTACACCTTAAATATCCCAGGAAAGAGAAAAATGGATAAAGAATTTCTGGTCCTTATGTACAAGGGACTATCACTCAGCCATGAAATCAATGTCATAAGGCTAGTAGCATCATGATGAGTGGATTTAGGTACGAGGATTCTAAGTGAAATAAGTCACACAGAAAAAGACACTTATCATAAGATATCACTTATAGAGGGAATGTAAAATCCGCTACACTTGAACTGAATTACAAAACAGAACAGTCACACGTTTAGAAAACACACTATGGCTGCTTCACGGGAAAGGTGAGGTGGGGTGATGCATAAAACAAGGGTTTCAAATTAGCTCACATACCGTTCCATAAACCCACTATGTAATAGACAAGACCTACTCCTTCCTCAGTGAACTGGACTCAACACCTCCTATTCACCGCACAAGAATATATCTGACTAGTAAGAATCTTAAAACCTATGTATGATTATCTCTCTGTAAGTGAGTCAAGTGGGTGTAAAGCGGCATAAACACAGCAGTGAACAGCAGCTAAACCCCATTATAAAAATAAATTACTTTTCAAAACCCATGAAACAAAGACAGTGAAAGAGAGAGAAATTCTTACAAAATTCGTTCAGGGGCTGTGAGGCAACCTGGATTGACCATACCTAGACACACAGCTGGAGGAGACATAAAGGTGGACACTCTTGGGCTTGAGAGGTTTGGTGAGGTTGGGTGAGCAAACGCAGACCCTTTAAAGTAATACTGCGTGGTACCCATCCCATGGGTCCCAAGACTCCAGGTTCAAGGGCATCTTCCTACATCGAAAACATGCATGAGAATCCAAGAAGATGGTACACCGTGTGATCGGGAAAGGTTTCTAAAACGCACCTCATTTCTCATCTCCTTGTGCTCGGGTTCGCCATTCCAGCCGCTTTACTAGCAATCTCCCTACTTGGAGAATCAGCACCTTTAACCTCCTGTTCCGTACAGGTTGCAATTTGTCCTGAGGATGAACGGGAAGAGGGGGAACCAATGAGAGACAAGCTCTAGGTGTGGGGGCAGGCACAGGTCACTCTATTTTCCCATCAGGAAGAAGAGATAACCACAGGCTCAGCCTGCCCCCCGGAACCAGAATAGGGCCAGAAGCCATCCTGCGCTTTTGCGGCCAGCTCCCACAAAAGCGAGTTGAAAAATGGAGCTCAGGGGCACTGCAATTCACAAACCTGCAGAGTTATAAATGATAACTCACGTCCACAAATATATTGAGGGAAGGCAACGAAGAGGATTCGAAAGCAAGGCCGAATTGCAGGAAACAGATTTCAGGAGGTAGATTCGAATCGCCTTGAAAGCACATGAAAAGCGGCAAAACGTCGACAATGATGCCCTTGGCCAAAAAGGGCGTATGCGTTTTTTCCTGAATATATTCAGGAAAAAACGCATACGCCCTTTTTGGCCAACCAAGCCACCTGGAAAGGCAAATCAGCGCTACAAAGAAGTCTCGCTTCCCATCGGTCAAAAGGGCCATGCTGAAAAAAGTGTAAAAACCAGAAATGCAGGACAGGCCAAGGAGAAATGGGAGCCTTGCTACGCGGATGGGTGGGTTGCAAATTGCCAACAGCCACTCTGGAGAAGTGTACGGTGTGTCCGGAAACATCTAAAAAACACAGCTTAGAGAGCATTGGGCACTTCTGCTCATGGGCGTATAAATTGGGAAAGCTAAAAATCAGCAAGACACAGGCACCCCAAAGTTTAGGGCTGCTCTGTTGACAAAACCTCCACTTCATTACACCTTAAATATCCCAGGAAAGAGAAAAATGGATAAAGAATTTCTGGTCCTTATGTACAAGGGACTATCACTCAGCCATGAAATCAATGTCATAAGGCTAGTAGCATCATGATGAGTGGATTTAGGTACGAGGATTCTAAGTGAAATAAGTCACACAGAAAAAGACACTTATCATAAGATATCACTTATAGAGGGAATGTAAAATCCGCTACACTTGAACTGAATTACAAAACAGAACAGTCACACGTTTAGAAAACACACTATGGCTGCTTCACGGGAAAGGTGAGGTGGGGTGATGCATAAAACAAGGGTTTCAAATTAGCTCACATACCGTTCCATAAACCCACTATGTAATAGACAAGACCTACTCCTTCCTCAGTGAACTGGACTCAACACCTCCTATTCACCGCACAAGAATATATCTGACTAGTAAGAATCTTAAAACCTATGTATGATTATCTCTCTGTAAGTGAGTCAAGTGGGTGTAAAGCGGCATAAACACAGCAGTGAACAGCAGCTAAACCCCATTATAAAAATAAATTACTTTTCAAAACCCATGAAACAAAGACAGTGAAAGAGAGAGAAATTCTTACAAAATTCGTTCAGGGGCTGTGAGGCAACCTGGATTGACCATACCTAGACACACAGCTGGAGGAGACATAAAGGTGGACACTCTTGGGCTTGAGAGGTTTGGTGAGGTTGGGTGAGCAAACGCAGACCCTTTAAAGTAATACTGCGTGGTACCCATCCCATGGGTCCCAAGACTCCAGGTTCAAGGGCATCTTCCTACATCGAAAACATGCATGAGAATCCAAGAAGATGGTACACCGTGTGATCGGGAAAGGTTTCTAAAACGCACCTCATTTCTCATCTCCTTGTGCTCGGGTTCGCCATTCCAGCCGCTTTACTAGCAATCTCCCTACTTGGAGAATCAGCACCTTTAACCTCCTGTTCCGTACAGGTTGCAATTTGTCCTGAGGATGAACGGGAAGAGGGGGAACCAATGAGAGACAAGCTCTAGGTGTGGGGGCAGGCACAGGTCACTCTATTTTCCCATCAGGAAGAAGAGATAACCACAGGCTCAGCCTGCCCCCCGGAACCAGAATAGGGCCAGAAGCCATCCTGCGCTTTTGCGGCCAGCTCCCACAAAAGCGAGTTGAAAAATGGAGCTCAGGGGCACTGCAATTCACAAACCTGCAGAGTTATAAATGATAACTCACGTCCACAAATATATTGAGGGAAGGCAACGAAGAGGATTCGAAAGCAAGGCCGAATTGCAGGAAACAGATTTCAGGAGGTAGATTCGAATCGCCTTGAAAGCACATGAAAAGCGGCAAAACGTCGACAATGATGCCCTTGGCCAAAAAGGGCGTATGCGTTTTTTCCTGAATATATTCAGGAAAAAACGCATACGCCCTTTTTGGCCAACCAAGCCACCTGGAAAGGCAAATCAGCGCTACAAAGAAGTCTCGCTTCCCATCGGTCAAAAGGGCCATGCTGAAAAAAGTGTAAAAACCAGAAATGCAGGACAGGCCAAGGAGAAATGGGAGCCTTGCTACGCGGATGGGTGGGTTGCAAATTGCCAACAGCCACTCTGGAGAAGTGTACGGTGTGTCCGGAAACATCTAAAAAACACAGCTTAGAGAGCATTGGGCACTTCTGCTCATGGGCGTATAAATTGGGAAAGCTAAAAATCAGCAAGACACAGGCACCCCAAAGTTTAGGGCTGCTCTGTTGACAAAACCTCCACTTCATTACACCTTAAATATCCCAGGAAAGAGAAAAATGGATAAAGAATTTCTGGTCCTTATGTACAAGGGACTATCACTCAGCCATGAAATCAATGTCATAAGGCTAGTAGCATCATGATGAGTGGATTTAGGTACGAGGATTCTAAGTGAAATAAGTCACACAGAAAAAGACACTTATCATAAGATATCACTTATAGAGGGAATGTAAAATCCGCTACACTTGAACTGAATTACAAAACAGAACAGTCACACGTTTAGAAAACACACTATGGCTGCTTCACGGGAAAGGTGAGGTGGGGTGATGCATAAAACAAGGGTTTCAAATTAGCTCACATACCGTTCCATAAACCCACTATGTAATAGACAAGACCTACTCCTTCCTCAGTGAACTGGACTCAACACCTCCTATTCACCGCACAAGAATATATCTGACTAGTAAGAATCTTAAAACCTATGTATGATTATCTCTCTGTAAGTGAGTCAAGTGGGTGTAAAGCGGCATAAACACAGCAGTGAACAGCAGCTAAACCCCATTATAAAAATAAATTACTTTTCAAAACCCATGAAACAAAGACAGTGAAAGAGAGAGAAATTCTTACAAAATTCGTTCAGGGGCTGTGAGGCAACCTGGATTGACCATACCTAGACACACAGCTGGAGGAGACATAAAGGTGGACACTCTTGGGCTTGAGAGGTTTGGTGAGGTTGGGTGAGCAAACGCAGACCCTTTAAAGTAATACTGCGTGGTACCCATCCCATGGGTCCCAAGACTCCAGGTTCAAGGGCATCTTCCTACATCGAAAACATGCATGAGAATCCAAGAAGATGGTACACCGTGTGATCGGGAAAGGTTTCTAAAACGCACCTCATTTCTCATCTCCTTGTGCTCGGGTTCGCCATTCCAGCCGCTTTACTAGCAATCTCCCTACTTGGAGAATCAGCACCTTTAACCTCCTGTTCCGTACAGGTTGCAATTTGTCCTGAGGATGAACGGGAAGAGGGGGAACCAATGAGAGACAAGCTCTAGGTGTGGGGGCAGGCACAGGTCACTCTATTTTCCCATCAGGAAGAAGAGATAACCACAGGCTCAGCCTGCCCCCCGGAACCAGAATAGGGCCAGAAGCCATCCTGCGCTTTTGCGGCCAGCTCCCACAAAAGCGAGTTGAAAAATGGAGCTCAGGGGCACTGCAATTCACAAACCTGCAGAGTTATAAATGATAACTCTCGTCCACAAATATATTGAGGGAAGGCAACGAAGAGGATTCGAAAGCAAGGCCGAATTGCAGGAAACAGATTTCAGGAGGTAGATTCGAATCGCCTTGAAAGCACATGAAAAGCGGCAAAACGTCGACAATGATGCCCTTGGCCAAAAAGGGCGTATGCGTTTTTTCCTGAATATATTCAGGAAAAAACGCATACGCCCTTTTTGGCCAACCAAGCCACCTGGAAAGGCAAATCAGCGCTACAAAGAAGTCTCGCTTCCCATCGGTCAAAAGGGCCATGCTGAAAAAAGTGTAAAAACCAGAAATGCAGGACAGGCCAAGGAGAAATGGGAGCCTTGCTACGCGGATGGGTGGGTTGCAAATTGCCAACAGCCACTCTGGAGAAGTGTACGGTGTGTCCGGAAACATCTAAAAAACACAGCTTAGAGAGCATTGGGCACTTCTGCTCATGGGCGTATAAATTGGGAAAGCTAAAAATCAGCAAGACACAGGCACCCCAAAGTTTAGGGCTGCTCTGTTGACAAAACCTCCACTTCATTACACCTTAAATATCCCAGGAAAGAGAAAAATGGATAAAGAATTTCTGGTCCTTATGTACAAGGGACTATCACTCAGCCATGAAATCAATGTCATAAGGCTAGTAGCATCATGATGAGTGGATTTAGGTACGAGGATTCTAAGTGAAATAAGTCACACAGAAAAAGACACTTATCATAAGATATCACTTATAGAGGGAATGTAAAATCCGCTACACTTGAACTGAATTACAAAACAGAACAGTCACACGTTTAGAAAACACACTATGGCTGCTTCACGGGAAAGGTGAGGTGGGGTGATGCATAAAACAAGGGTTTCAAATTAGCTCACATACCGTTCCATAAACCCACTATGTAATAGACAAGACCTACTCCTTCCTCAGTGAACTGGACTCAACACCTCCTATTCACCGCACAAGAATATATCTGACTAGTAAGAATCTTAAAACCTATGTATGATTATCTCTCTGTAAGTGAGTCAAGTGGGTGTAAAGCGGCATAAACACAGCAGTGAACAGCAGCTAAACCCCATTATAAAAATAAATTACTTTTCAAAACCCATGAAACAAAGACAGTGAAAGAGAGAGAAATTCTTACAAAATTCGTTCAGGGGCTGTGAGGCAACCTGGATTGACCATACCTAGACACACAGCTGGAGGAGACATAAAGGTGGACACTCTTGGGCTTGAGAGGTTTGGTGAGGTTGGGTGAGCAAACGCAGACCCTTTAAAGTAATACTGCGTGGTACCCATCCCATGGGTCCCAAGACTCCAGGTTCAAGGGCATCTTCCTACATCGAAAACATGCATGAGAATCCAAGAAGATGGTACACCGTGTGATCGGGAAAGGTTTCTAAAACGCACCTCATTTCTCATCTCCTTGTGCTCGGGTTCGCCATTCCAGCCGCTTTACTAGCAATCTCCCTACTTGGAGAATCAGCACCTTTAACCTCCTCTTCCGTACAGGTTGCAATTTGTCCTGAGGATGAACGGGAAGAGGGGGAACCAATGAGAGACAAGCTCTAGGTGTGGGGGCAGGCACAGGTCACTCTATTTTCCCATCAGGAAGAAGAGATAACCACAGGCTCAGCCTGCCCCCCGGAACCAGAATAGGGCCAGAAGCCATCCTGCGCTTTTGCGGCCAGCTCCCACAAAAGCGAGTTGAAAAATGGAGCTCAGGGGCACTGCAATTCACAAACCTGCAGAGTTATAAATGATAACTCTCGTCCACAAATATATTGAGGGAAGGCAACGAAGAGGATTCGAAAGCAAGGCCGAATTGCAGGAAACAGATTTCAGGAGGTAGATTCGAATCGCCTTGAAAGCACATGAAAAGCGGCAAAACGTCGACAATGATGCCCTTGGCCAAAAAGGGCGTATGCGTTTTTTCCTGAATATATTCAGGAAAAAACGCATACGCCCTTTTTGGCCAACCAAGCCACCTGGAAAGGCAAATCAGCGCTACAAAGAAGTCTCGCTTCCCATCGGTCAAAAGGGCCATGCTGAAAAAAGTGTAAAAACCAGAAATGCAGGACAGGCCAAGGAGAAATGGGAGCCTTGCTACGCGGATGGGTGGGTTGCAAATTGCCAACAGCCACTCTGGAGAAGTGTACGGTGTGTCCGGAAACATCTAAAAAACACAGCTTAGAGAGCATTGGGCACTTCTGCTCATGGGCGTATAAATTGGGAAAGCTAAAAATCAGCAAGACACAGGCACCCCAAAGTTTAGGGCTGCTCTGTTGACAAAACCTCCACTTCATTACACCTTAAATATCCCAGGAAAGAGAAAAATGGATAAAGAATTTCTGGTCCTTATGTACAAGGGACTATCACTCAGCCATGAAATCAATGTCATAAGGCTAGTAGCATCATGATGAGTGGATTTAGGTACGAGGATTCTAAGTGAAATAAGTCACACAGAAAAAGACACTTATCATAAGATATCACTTATAGAGGGAATGTAAAATCCGCTACACTTGAACTGAATTACAAAACAGAACAGTCACACGTTTAGAAAACACACTATGGCTGCTTCACGGGAAAGGTGAGGTGGGGTGATGCATAAAACAAGGGTTTCAAATTAGCTCACATACCGTTCCATAAACCCACTATGTAATAGACAAGACCTACTCCTTCCTCAGTGAACTGGACTCAACACCTCCTATTCACCGCACAAGAATATATCTGACTAGTAAGAATCTTAAAACCTATGTATGATTATCTCTCTGTAAGTGAGTCAAGTGGGTGTAAAGCGGCATAAACACAGCAGTGAACAGCAGCTAAACCCCATTATAAAAATAAATTACTTTTCAAAACCCATGAAACAAAGACAGTGAAAGAGAGAGAAATTCTTACAAAATTCGTTCAGGGGCTGTGAGGCAACCTGGATTGACCATACCTAGACACACAGCTGGAGGAGACATAAAGGTGGACACTCTTGGGCTTGAGAGGTTTGGTGAGGTTGGGTGAGCAAACGCAGACCCTTTAAAGTAATACTGCGTGGTACCCATCCCATGGGTCCCAAGACTCCAGGTTCAAGGGCATCTTCCTACATCGAAAACATGCATGAGAATCCAAGAAGATGGTACACCGTGTGATCGGGAAAGGTTTCTAAAACGCACCTCATTTCTCATCTCCTTGTGCTCGGGTTCGCCATTCCAGCCGCTTTACTAGCAATCTCCCTACTTGGAGAATCAGCACCTTTAACCTCCTCTTCCGTACAGGTTGCAATTTGTCCTGAGGATGAACGGGAAGAGGGGGAACCAATGAGAGACAAGCTCTAGGTGTGGGGGCAGGCACAGGTCACTCTATTTTCCCATCAGGAAGAAGAGATAACCACAGGCTCAGCCTGCCCCCCGGAACCAGAATAGGGCCAGAAGCCATCCTGCGCTTTTGCGGCCAGCTCCCACAAAAGCGAGTTGAAAAATGGAGCTCAGGGGCACTGCAATTCACAAACCTGCAGAGTTATAAATGATAACTCTCGTCCACAAATATATTGAGGGAAGGCAACGAAGAGGATTCGAAAGCAAGGCCGAATTGCAGGAAACAGATTTCAGGAGGTAGATTCGAATCGCCTTGAAAGCACATGAAAAGCGGCAAAACGTCGACAATGATGCCCTTGGCCAAAAAGGGCGTATGCGTTTTTTCCTGAATATATTCAGGAAAAAACGCATACGCCCTTTTTGGCCAACCAAGCCACCTGGAAAGGCAAATCAGCGCTACAAAGAAGTCTCGCTTCCCATCGGTCAAAAGGGCCATGCTGAAAAAAGTGTAAAAACCAGAAATGCAGGACAGGCCAAGGAGAAATGGGAGCCTTGCTACGCGGATGGGTGGGTTGCAAATTGCCAACAGCCACTCTGGAGAAGTGTACGGTGTGTCCGGAAACATCTAAAAAACACAGCTTAGAGAGCATTGGGCACTTCTGCTCATGGGCGTATAAATTGGGAAAGCTAAAAATCAGCAAGACACAGGCACCCCAAAGTTTAGGGCTGCTCTGTTGACAAAACCTCCACTTCATTACACCTTAAATATCCCAGGAAAGAGAAAAATGGATAAAGAATTTCTGGTCCTTATGTACAAGGGACTATCACTCAGCCATGAAATCAATGTCATAAGGCTAGTAGCATCATGATGAGTGGATTTAGGTACGAGGATTCTAAGTGAAATAAGTCACACAGAAAAAGACACTTATCATAAGATATCACTTATAGAGGGAATGTAAAATCCGCTACACTTGAACTGAATTACAAAACAGAACAGTCACACGTTTAGAAAACACACTATGGCTGCTTCACGGGAAAGGTGAGGTGGGGTGATGCATAAAACAAGGGTTTCAAATTAGCTCACATACCGTTCCATAAACCCACTATGTAATAGACAAGACCTACTCCTTCCTCAGTGAACTGGACTCAACACCTCCTATTCACCGCACAAGAATATATCTGACTAGTAAGAATCTTAAAACCTATGTATGATTATCTCTCTGTAAGTGAGTCAAGTGGGTGTAAAGCGGCATAAACACAGCAGTGAACAGCAGCTAAACCCCATTATAAAAATAAATTACTTTTCAAAACCCATGAAACAAAGACAGTGAAAGAGAGAGAAATTCTTACAAAATTCGTTCAGGGGCTGTGAGGCAACCTGGATTGACCATACCTAGACACACAGCTGGAGGAGACATAAAGGTGGACACTCTTGGGCTTGAGAGGTTTGGTGAGGTTGGGTGAGCAAACGCAGACCCTTTAAAGTAATACTGCGTGGTACCCATCCCATGGGTCCCAAGACTCCAGGTTCAAGGGCATCTTCCTACATCGAAAACATGCATGAGAATCCAAGAAGATGGTACACCGTGTGATCGGGAAAGGTTTCTAAAACGCACCTCATTTCTCATCTCCTTGTGCTCGGGTTCGCCATTCCAGCCGCTTTACTAGCAATCTCCCTACTTGGAGAATCAGCACCTTTAACCTCCTGTTCCGTACAGGTTGCAATTTGTCCTGAGGATGAACGGGAAGAGGGGGAACCAATGAGAGACAAGCTCTAGGTGTGGGGGCAGGCACAGGTCACTCTATTTTCCCATCAGGAAGAAGAGATAACCACAGGCTCAGCCTGCCCCCCGGAACCAGAATAGGGCCAGAAGCCATCCTGCGCTTTTGCGGCCAGCTCCCACAAAAGCGAGTTGAAAAATGGAGCTCAGGGGCACTGCAATTCACAAACCTGCAGAGTTATAAATGATAACTCTCGTCCACAAATATATTGAGGGAAGGCAACGAAGAGGATTCGAAAGCAAGGCCGAATTGCAGGAAACAGATTTCAGGAGGTAGATTCGAATCGCCTTGAAAGCACATGAAAAGCGGCAAAACGTCGACAATGATGCCCTTGGCCAAAAAGGGCGTATGCGTTTTTTCCTGAATATATTCAGGAAAAAACGCATACGCCCTTTTTGGCCAACCAAGCCACCTGGAAAGGCAAATCAGCGCTACAAAGAAGTCTCGCTTCCCATCGGTCAAAAGGGCCATGCTGAAAAAAGTGTAAAAACCAGAAATGCAGGACAGGCCAAGGAGAAATGGGAGCCTTGCTACGCGGATGGGTGGGTTGCAAATTGCCAACAGCCACTCTGGAGAAGTGTACGGTGTGTCCGGAAACATCTAAAAAACACAGCTTAGAGAGCATTGGGCACTTCTGCTCATGGGCGTATTAATTGGGAAAGCTAAAAATCAGCAAGACACAGGCACCCCAAAGTTTAGGGCTGCTCTGTTGACAAAACCTCCACTTCATTACACCTTAAATATCCCAGGAAAGAGAAAAATGGATAAAGAATTTCTGGTCCTTATGTACAAGGGACTATCACTCAGCCATGAAATCAATGTCATAAGGCTAGTAGCATCATGATGAGTGGATTTAGGTACGAGGATTCTAAGTGAAATAAGTCACACAGAAAAAGACACTTATCATAAGATATCACTTATAGAGGGAATGTAAAATCCGCTACACTTGAACTGAATTACAAAACAGAACAGTCACACGTTTAGAAAACACACTATGGCTGCTTCACGGGAAAGGTGAGGTGGGGTGATGCATAAAACAAGGGTTTCAAATTAGCTCACATACCGTTCCATAAACCCAATATGTAATAGACAAGACCTACTCCTTCCTCAGTGAACTGGACTCAACACCTCCTATTCACCGCACAAGAATATATCTGACTAGTAAGAATCTTAAAACCTATGTATGATTATCTCTCTGTAAGTGAGTCAAGTGGGTGTAAAGCGGCATAAACACAGCAGTGAACAGCAGCTAAACCCCATTATAAAAATAAATTACTTTTCAAAACCCATGAAACAAAGACAGTGAAAGAGAGAGAAATTCTTACAAAATTCGTTCAGGGGCTGTGAGGCAACCTGGATTGACCATACCTAGACACACAGCTGGAGGAGACATAAAGGTGGACACTCTTGGGCTTGAGAGGTTTGGTGAGGTTGGGTGAGCAAACGCAGACCCTTTAAAGTAATACTGCGTGGTACCCATCCCATGGGTCCCAAGACTCCAGGTTCAAGGGCATCTTCCTACATCGAAAACATGCATGAGAATCCAAGAAGATGGTACACCGTGTGATCGGGAAAGGTTTCTAAAACGCACCTCATTTCTCATCTCCTTGTGCTCGGGTTCGCCATTCCAGCCGCTTTACTAGCAATCTCCCTACTTGGAGAATCAGCACCTTTAACCTCCTGTTCCGTACAGGTTGCAATTTGTCCTGAGGATGAACGGGAAGAGGGGGAACCAATGAGAGACAAGCTCTAGGTGTGGGGGCAGGCACAGGTCACTCTATTTTCCCATCAGGAAGAAGAGATAACCACAGGCTCAGCCTGCCCCCCGGAACCAGAATAGGGCCAGAAGCCATCCTGCGCTTTTGCGGCCAGCTCCCACAAAAGCGAGTTGAAAAATGGAGCTCAGGGGCACTGCAATTCACAAACCTGCAGAGTTATAAATGATAACTCTCGTCCACAAATATATTGAGGGAAGGCAACGAAGAGGATTCGAAAGCAAGGCCGAATTGCAGGAAACAGATTTCAGGAGGTAGATTCGAATCGCCTTGAAAGCACATGAAAAGCGGCAAAACGTCGACAATGATGCCCTTGGCCAAAAAGGGCGTATGCGTTTTTTCCTGAATATATTCAGGAAAAAACGCATACGCCCTTTTTGGCCAACCAAGCCACCTGGAAAGGCAAATCAGCGCTACAAAGAAGTCTCGCTTCCCATCGGTCAAAAGGGCCATGCTGAAAAAAGTGTAAAAACCAGAAATGCAGGACAGGCCAAGGAGAAATGGGAGCCTTGCTACGCGGATGGGTGGGTTGCAAATTGCCAACAGCCACTCTGGAGAAGTGTACGGTGTGTCCGGAAACATCTAAAAAACACAGCTTAGAGAGCATTGGGCACTTCTGCTCATGGGCGTATTAATTGGGAAAGCTAAAAATCAGCAAGACACAGGCACCCCAAAGTTTAGGGCTGCTCTGTTGACAAAACCTCCACTTCATTACACCTTAAATATCCCAGGAAAGAGAAAAATGGATAAAGAATTTCTGGTCCTTATGTACAAGGGACTATCACTCAGCCATGAAATCAATGTCATAAGGCTAGTAGCATCATGATGAGTGGATTTAGGTACGAGGATTCTAAGTGAAATAAGTCACACAGAAAAAGACACTTATCATAAGATATCACTTATAGAGGGAATGTAAAATCCGCTACACTTGAACTGAATTACAAAACAGAACAGTCACACGTTTAGAAAACACACTATGGCTGCTTCACGGGAAAGGTGAGGTGGGGTGATGCATAAAACAAGGGTTTCAAATTAGCTCACATACCGTTCCATAAACCCAATATGTAATAGACAAGACCTACTCCTTCCTCAGTGAACTGGACTCAACACCTCCTATTCACCGCACAAGAATATATCTGACTAGTAAGAATCTTAAAACCTATGTATGATTATCTCTCTGTAAGTGAGTCAAGTGGGTGTAAAGCGGCATAAACACAGCAGTGAACAGCAGCTAAACCCCATTATAAAAATAAATTACTTTTCAAAACCCATGAAACAAAGACAGTGAAAGAGAGAGAAATTCTTACAAAATTCGTTCAGGGGCTGTGAGGCAACCTGGATTGACCATACCTAGACACACAGCTGGAGGAGACATAAAGGTGGACACTCTTGGGCTTGAGAGGTTTGGTGAGGTTGGGTGAGCAAACGCAGACCCTTTAAAGTAATACTGCGTGGTACCCATCCCATGGGTCCCAAGACTCCAGGTTCAAGGGCATCTTCCTACATCGAAAACATGCATGAGAATCCAAGAAGATGGTACACCGTGTGATCGGGAAAGGTTTCTAAAACGCACCTCATTTCTCATCTCCTTGTGCTCGGGTTCGCCATTCCAGCCGCTTTACTAGCAATCTCCCTACTTGGAGAATCAGCACCTTTAACCTCCTGTTCCGTACAGGTTGCAATTTGTCCTGAGGATGAACGGGAAGAGGGGGAACCAATGAGAGACAAGCTCTAGGTGTGGGGGCAGGCACAGGTCACTCTATTTTCCCATCAGGAAGAAGAGATAACCACAGGCTCAGCCTGCCCCCCGGAACCAGAATAGGGCCAGAAGCCATCCTGCGCTTTTGCGGCCAGCTCCCACAAAAGCGAGTTGAAAAATGGAGCTCAGGGGCACTGCAATTCACAAACCTGCAGAGTTATAAATGATAACTCTCGTCCACAAATATATTGAGGGAAGGCAACGAAGAGGATTCGAAAGCAAGGCCGAATTGCAGGAAACAGATTTCAGGAGGTAGATTCGAATCGCCTTGAAAGCACATGAAAAGCGGCAAAACGTCGACAATGATGCCCTTGGCCAAAAAGGGCGTATGCGTTTTTTCCTGAATATATTCAGGAAAAAACGCATACGCCCTTTTTGGCCAACCAAGCCACCTGGAAAGGCAAATCAGCGCTACAAAGAAGTCTCGCTTCCCATCGGTCAAAAGGGCCATGCTGAAAAAAGTGTAAAAACCAGAAATGCAGGACAGGCCAAGGAGAAATGGGAGCCTTGCTACGCGGATGGGTGGGTTGCAAATTGCCAACAGCCACTCTGGAGAAGTGTACGGTGTGTCCGGAAACATCTAAAAAACACAGCTTAGAGAGCATTGGGCACTTCTGCTCATGGGCGTATTAATTGGGAAAGCTAAAAATCAGCAAGACACAGGCACCCCAAAGTTTAGGGCTGCTCTGTTGACAAAACCTCCACTTCATTACACCTTAAATATCCCAGGAAAGAGAAAAATGGATAAAGAATTTCTGGTCCTTATGTACAAGGGACTATCACTCAGCCATGAAATCAATGTCATAAGGCTAGTAGCATCATGATGAGTGGATTTAGGTACGAGGATTCTAAGTGAAATAAGTCACACAGAAAAAGACACTTATCATAAGATATCACTTATAGAGGGAATGTAAAATCCGCTACACTTGAACTGAATTACAAAACAGAACAGTCACACGTTTAGAAAACACACTATGGCTGCTTCACGGGAAAGGTGAGGTGGGGTGATGCATAAAACAAGGGTTTCAAATTAGCTCACATACCGTTCCATAAACCCACTATGTAATAGACAAGACCTACTCCTTCCTCAGTGAACTGGACTCAACACCTCCTATTCATCGCACAAGAATATATCTGACTAGTAAGAATCTTAAAACCTATGTATGATTATCTCTCTGTAAGTGAGTCAAGTGGGTGTAAAGCGGCATAAACACAGCAGTGAACAGCAGCTAAACCCCATTATAAAAATAAATTACTTTTCAAAACCCATGAAACAAAGACAGTGAAAGAGAGAGAAATTCTTACAAAATTCGTTCAGGGGCTGTGAGGCAACCTGGATTGACCATACCTAGACACACAGCTGGAGGAGACATAAAGGTGGACACTCTTGGGCTTGAGAGGTTTGGTGAGGTTGGGTGAGCAAACGCAGACCCTTTAAAGTAATACTGCGTGGTACCCATCCCATGGGTCCCAAGACTCCAGGTTCAAGGGCATCTTCCTACATCGAAAACATGCATGAGAATCCAAGAAGATGGTACACCGTGTGATCGGGAAAGGTTTCTAAAACGCACCTCATTTCTCATCTCCTTGTGCTCGGGTTCGCCATTCCAGCCGCTTTACTAGCAATCTCCCTACTTGGAGAATCAGCACCTTTAACCTCCTGTTCCGTACAGGTTGCAATTTGTCCTGAGGATGAACGGGAAGAGGGGGAACCAATGAGAGACAAGCTCTAGGTGTGGGGGCAGGCACAGGTCACTCTATTTTCCCATCAGGAAGAAGAGATAACCACAGGCTCAGCCTGCCCCCCGGAACCAGAATAGGGCCAGAAGCCATCCTGCGCTTTTGCGGCCAGCTCCCACAAAAGCGAGTTGAAAAATGGAGCTCAGGGGCACTGCAATTCACAAACCTGCAGAGTTATAAATGATAACTCTCGTCCACAAATATATTGAGGGAAGGCAACGAAGAGGATTCGAAAGCAAGGCCGAATTGCAGGAAACAGATTTCAGGAGGTAGATTCGAATCGCCTTGAAAGCACATGAAAAGCGGCAAAACGTCGACAATGATGCCCTTGGCCAAAAAGGGCGTATGCGTTTTTTCCTGAATATATTCAGGAAAAAACGCATACGCCCTTTTTGGCCAACCAAGCCACCTGGAAAGGCAAATCAGCGCTACAAAGAAGTCTCGCTTCCCATCGGTCAAAAGGGCCATGCTGAAAAAAGTGTAAAAACCAGAAATGCAGGACAGGCCAAGGAGAAATGGGAGCCTTGCTACGCGGATGGGTGGGTTGCAAATTGCCAACAGCCACTCTGGAGAAGTGTACGGTGTGTCCGGAAACATCTAAAAAACACAGCTTAGAGAGCATTGGGCACTTCTGCTCATGGGCGTATTAATTGGGAAAGCTAAAAATCAGCAAGACACAGGCACCCCAAAGTTTAGGGCTGCTCTGTTGACAAAACCTCCACTTCATTACACCTTAAATATCCCAGGAAAGAGAAAAATGGATAAAGAATTTCTGGTCCTTATGTACAAGGGACTATCACTCAGCCATGAAATCAATGTCATAAGGCTAGTAGCATCATGATGAGTGGATTTAGGTACGAGGATTCTAAGTGAAATAAGTCACACAGAAAAAGACACTTATCATAAGATATCACTTATAGAGGGAATGTAAAATCCGCTACACTTGAACTGAATTACAAAACAGAACAGTCACACGTTTAGAAAACACACTATGGCTGCTTCACGGGAAAGGTGAGGTGGGGTGATGCATAAAACAAGGGTTTCAAATTAGCTCACATACCGTTCCATAAACCCACTATGTAATAGACAAGACCTACTCCTTCCTCAGTGAACTGGACTCAACACCTCCTATTCACCGCACAAGAATATATCTGACTAGTAAGAATCTTAAAACCTATGTATGATTATCTCTCTGTAAGTGAGTCAAGTGGGTGTAAAGCGGCATAAACACAGCAGTGAACAGCAGCTAAACCCCATTATAAAAATAAATTACTTTTCAAAACCCATGAAACAAAGACAGTGAAAGAGAGAGAAATTCTTACAAAATTCGTTCAGGGGCTGTGAGGCAACCTGGATTGACCATACCTAGACACACAGCTGGAGGAGACATAAAGGTGGACACTCTTGGGCTTGAGAGGTTTGGTGAGGTTGGGTGAGCAAACGCAGACCCTTTAAAGTAATACTGCGTGGTACCCATCCCATGGGTCCCAAGACTCCAGGTTCAAGGGCATCTTCCTACATCGAAAACATGCATGAGAATCCAAGAAGATGGTACACCGTGTGATCGGGAAAGGTTTCTAAAACGCACCTCATTTCTCATCTCCTTGTGCTCGGGTTCGCCATTCCAGCCGCTTTACTAGCAATCTCCCTACTTGGAGAATCAGCACCTTTAACCTCCTGTTCCGTACAGGTTGCAATTTGTCCTGAGGATGAACGGGAAGAGGGGGAACCAATGAGAGACAAGCTCTAGGTGTGGGGGCAGGCACAGGTCACTCTATTTTCCCATCAGGAAGAAGAGATAACCACAGGCTCAGCCTGCCCCCCGGAACCAGAATAGGGCCAGAAGCCATCCTGCGCTTTTGCGGCCAGCTCCCACAAAAGCGAGTTGAAAAATGGAGCTCAGGGGCACTGCAATTCACAAACCTGCAGAGTTATAAATGATAACTCTCGTCCACAAATATATTGAGGGAAGGCAACGAAGAGGATTCGAAAGCAAGGCCGAATTGCAGGAAACAGATTTCAGGAGGTAGATTCGAATCGCCTTGAAAGCACATGAAAAGCGGCAAAACGTCGACAATGATGCCCTTGGCCAAAAAGGGCGTATGCGTTTTTTCCTGAATATATTCAGGAAAAAACGCATACGCCCTTTTTGGCCAACCAAGCCACCTGGAAAGGCAAATCAGCGCTACAAAGAAGTCTCGCTTCCCATCGGTCAAAAGGGCCATGCTGAAAAAAGTGTAAAAACCAGAAATGCAGGACAGGCCAAGGAGAAATGGGAGCCTTGCTACGCGGATGGGTGGGTTGCAAATTGCCAACAGCCACTCTGGAGAAGTGTACGGTGTGTCCGGAAACATCTAAAAAACACAGCTTAGAGAGCATTGGGCACTTCTGCTCATGGGCGTATTAATTGGGAAAGCTAAAAATCAGCAAGACACAGGCACCCCAAAGTTTAGGGCTGCTCTGTTGACAAAACCTCCACTTCATTACACCTTAAATATCCCAGGAAAGAGAAAAATGGATAAAGAATTTCTGGTCCTTATGTACAAGGGACTATCACTCAGCCATGAAATCAATGTCATAAGGCTAGTAGCATCATGATGAGTGGATTTAGGTACGAGGATTCTAAGTGAAATAAGTCACACAGAAAAAGACACTTATCATAAGATATCACTTATAGAGGGAATGTAAAATCCGCTACACTTGAACTGAATTACAAAACAGAACAGTCACACGTTTAGAAAACACACTATGGCTGCTTCACGGGAAAGGTGAGGTGGGGTGATGCATAAAACAAGGGTTTCAAATTAGCTCACATACCGTTCCATAAACCCAATATGTAATAGACAAGACCTACTCCTTCCTCAGTGAACTGGACTCAACACCTCCTATTCACCGCACAAGAATATATCTGACTAGTAAGAATCTTAAAACCTATGTATGATTATCTCTCTGTAAGTGAGTCAAGTGGGTGTAAAGCGGCATAAACACAGCAGTGAACAGCAGCTAAACCCCATTATAAAAATAAATTACTTTTCAAAACCCATGAAACAAAGACAGTGAAAGAGAGAGAAATTCTTACAAAATTCGTTCAGGGGCTGTGAGGCAACCTGGATTGACCATACCTAGACACACAGCTGGAGGAGACATAAAGGTGGACACTCTTGGGCTTGAGAGGTTTGGTGAGGTTGGGTGAGCAAACGCAGACCCTTTAAAGTAATACTGCGTGGTACCCATCCCATGGGTCCCAAGACTCCAGGTTCAAGGGCATCTTCCTACATCGAAAACATGCATGAGAATCCAAGAAGATGGTACACCGTGTGATCGGGAAAGGTTTCTAAAACGCACCTCATTTCTCATCTCCTTGTGCTCGGGTTCGCCATTCCAGCCGCTTTACTAGCAATCTCCCTACTTGGAGAATCAGCACCTTTAACCTCCTGTTCCGTACAGGTTGCAATTTGTCCTGAGGATGAACGGGAAGAGGGGGAACCAATGAGAGACAAGCTCTAGGTGTGGGGGCAGGCACAGGTCACTCTATTTTCCCATCAGGAAGAAGAGATAACCACAGGCTCAGCCTGCCCCCCGGAACCAGAATAGGGCCAGAAGCCATCCTGCGCTTTTGCGGCCAGCTCCCACAAAAGCGAGTTGAAAAATGGAGCTCAGGGGCACTGCAATTCACAAACCTGCAGAGTTATAAATGATAACTCTCGTCCACAAATATATTGAGGGAAGGCAACGAAGAGGATTCGAAAGCAAGGCCGAATTGCAGGAAACAGATTTCAGGAGGTAGATTCGAATCGCCTTGAAAGCACATGAAAAGCGGCAAAACGTCGACAATGATGCCCTTGGCCAAAAAGGGCGTATGCGTTTTTTCCTGAATATATTCAGGAAAAAACGCATACGCCCTTTTTGGCCAACCAAGCCACCTGGAAAGGCAAATCAGCGCTACAAAGAAGTCTCGCTTCCCATCGGTCAAAAGGGCCATGCTGAAAAAAGTGTAAAAACCAGAAATGCAGGACAGGCCAAGGAGAAATGGGAGCCTTGCTACGCGGATGGGTGGGTTGCAAATTGCCAACAGCCACTCTGGAGAAGTGTACGGTGTGTCCGGAAACATCTAAAAAACACAGCTTAGAGAGCATTGGGCACTTCTGCTCATGGGCGTATTAATTGGGAAAGCTAAAAATCAGCAAGACACAGGCACCCCAAAGTTTAGGGCTGCTCTGTTGACAAAACCTCCACTTCATTACACCTTAAATATCCCAGGAAAGAGAAAAATGGATAAAGAATTTCTGGTCCTTATGTACAAGGGACTATCACTCAGCCATGAAATCAATGTCATAAGGCTAGTAGCATCATGATGAGTGGATTTAGGTACGAGGATTCTAAGTGAAATAAGTCACACAGAAAAAGACACTTATCATAAGATATCACTTATAGAGGGAATGTAAAATCCGCTACACTTGAACTGAATTACAAAACAGAACAGTCACACGTTTAGAAAACACACTATGGCTGCTTCACGGGAAAGGTGAGGTGGGGTGATGCATAAAACAAGGGTTTCAAATTAGCTCACATACCGTTCCATAAACCCAATATGTAATAGACAAGACCTACTCCTTCCTCAGTGAACTGGACTCAACACCTCCTATTCACCGCACAAGAATATATCTGACTAGTAAGAATCTTAAAACCTATGTATGATTATCTCTCTGTAAGTGAGTCAAGTGGGTGTAAAGCGGCATAAACACAGCAGTGAACAGCAGCTAAACCCCATTATAAAAATAAATTACTTTTCAAAACCCATGAAACAAAGACAGTGAAAGAGAGAGAAATTCTTACAAAATTCGTTCAGGGGCTGTGAGGCAACCTGGATTGACCATACCTAGACACACAGCTGGAGGAGACATAAAGGTGGACACTCTTGGGCTTGAGAGGTTTGGTGAGGTTGGGTGAGCAAACGCAGACCCTTTAAAGTAATACTGCGTGGTACCCATCCCATGGGTCCCAAGACTCCAGGTTCAAGGGCATCTTCCTACATCGAAAACATGCATGAGAATCCAAGAAGATGGTACACCGTGTGATCGGGAAAGGTTTCTAAAACGCACCTCATTTCTCATCTCCTTGTGCTCGGGTTCGCCATTCCAGCCGCTTTACTAGCAATCTCCCTACTTGGAGAATCAGCACCTTTAACCTCCTGTTCCGTACAGGTTGCAATTTGTCCTGAGGATGAACGGGAAGAGGGGGAACCAATGAGAGACAAGCTCTAGGTGTGGGGGCAGGCACAGGTCACTCTATTTTCCCATCAGGAAGAAGAGATAACCACAGGCTCAGCCTGCCCCCCGGAACCAGAATAGGGCCAGAAGCCATCCTGCGCTTTTGCGGCCAGCTCCCACAAAAGCGAGTTGAAAAATGGAGCTCAGGGGCACTGCAATTCACAAACCTGCAGAGTTATAAATGATAACTCTCGTCCACAAATATATTGAGGGAAGGCAACGAAGAGGATTCGAAAGCAAGGCCGAATTGCAGGAAACAGATTTCAGGAGGTAGATTCGAATCGCCTTGAAAGCACATGAAAAGCGGCAAAACGTCGACAATGATGCCCTTGGCCAAAAAGGGCGTATGCGTTTTTTCCTGAATATATTCAGGAAAAAACGCATACGCCCTTTTTGGCCAACCAAGCCACCTGGAAAGGCAAATCAGCGCTACAAAGAAGTCTCGCTTCCCATCGGTCAAAAGGGCCATGCTGAAAAAAGTGTAAAAACCAGAAATGCAGGACAGGCCAAGGAGAAATGGGAGCCTTGCTACGCGGATGGGTGGGTTGCAAATTGCCAACAGCCACTCTGGAGAAGTGTACGGTGTGTCCGGAAACATCTAAAAAACACAGCTTAGAGAGCATTGGGCACTTCTGCTCATGGGCGTATAAATTGGGAAAGCTAAAAATCAGCAAGACACAGGCACCCCAAAGTTTAGGGCTGCTCTGTTGACAAAACCTCCACTTCATTACACCTTAAATATCCCAGGAAAGAGAAAAATGGATAAAGAATTTCTGGTCCTTATGTACAAGGGACTATCACTCAGCCATGAAATCAATGTCATAAGGCTAGTAGCATCATGATGAGTGGATTTAGGTACGAGGATTCTAAGTGAAATAAGTCACACAGAAAAAGACACTTATCATAAGATATCACTTATAGAGGGAATGTAAAATCCGCTACACGTGAACTGAATTACAAAACAGAACAGTCACACGTTTAGAAAACACACTATGGCTGCTTCACGGGAAAGGTGAGGTGGGGTGATGCATAAAACAAGGGTTTCAAATTAGCTCACATACCGTTCCATAAACCCACTATGTAATAGACAAGACCTACTCCTTCCTCAGTGAACTGGACTCAACACCTCCTATTCACCGCACAAGAATATATCTGACTAGTAAGAATCTTAAAACCTATGTATGATTATCTCTCTGTAAGTGAGTCAAGTGGGTGTAAAGCGGCATAAACACAGCAGTGAACAGCAGCTAAACCCCATTATAAAAATAAATTACTTTTCAAAACCCATGAAACAAAGACAGTGAAAGAGAGAGAAATTCTTACAAAATTCGTTCAGGGGCTGTGAGGCAACCTGGATTGACCATACCTAGACACACAGCTGGAGGAGACATAAAGGTGGACACTCTTGGGCTTGAGAGGTTTGGTGAGGTTGGGTGAGCAAACGCAGACCCTTTAAAGTAATACTGCGTGGTACCCATCCCATGGGTCCCAAGACTCCAGGTTCAAGGGCATCTTCCTACATCGAAAACATGCATGAGAATCCAAGAAGATGGTACACCGTGTGATCGGGAAAGGTTTCTAAAACGCACCACATTTCTCATCTCCTTGTGCTCGGGTTCGCCATTCCAGCCGCTTTACTAGCAATCTCCCTACTTGGAGAATCAGCACCTTTAACCTCCTGTTCCGTACAGGTTGCAATTTGTCCTGAGGATGAACGGGAAGAGGGGGAACCAATGAGAGACAAGCTCTAGGTGTGGGGGCAGGCACAGGTCACTCTATTTTCCCATCAGGAAGAAGAGATAACCACAGGCTCAGCCTGCCCCCCGGAACCAGAATAGGGCCAGAAGCCATCCTGCGCTTTTGCGGCCAGCTCCCACAAAAGCGAGTTGAAAAATGGAGCTCAGGGGCACTGCAATTCACAAACCTGCAGAGTTATAAATGATAACTCTCGTCCACAAATATATTGAGGGAAGGCAACGAAGAGGATTCGAAAGCAAGGCCGAATTGCAGGAAACAGATTTCAGGAGGTAGATTCGAATCGCCTTGAAAGCACATGAAAAGCGGCAAAACGTCGACAATGATGCCCTTGGCCAAAAAGGGCGTATGCGTTTTTTCCTGAATATATTCAGGAAAAAACGCATACGCCCTTTTTGGCCAACCAAGCCACCTGGAAAGGCAAATCAGCGCTACAAAGAAGTCTCGCTTCCCATCGGTCAAAAGGGCCATGCTGAAAAAAGTGTAAAAACCAGAAATGCAGGACAGGCCAAGGAGAAATGGGAGCCTTGCTACGCGGATGGGTGGGTTGCAAATTGCCAACAGCCACTCTGGAGAAGTGTACGGTGTGTCCGGAAACATCTAAAAAACACAGCTTAGAGAGCATTGGGCACTTCTGCTCATGGGCGTATAAATTGGGAAAGCTAAAAATCAGCAAGACACAGGCACCCCAAAGTTTAGGGCTGCTCTGTTGACAAAACCTCCACTTCATTACACCTTAAATATCCCAGGAAAGAGAAAAATGGATAAAGAATTTCTGGTCCTTATGTACAAGGGACTATCACTCAGCCATGAAATCAATGTCATAAGGCTAGTAGCATCATGATGAGTGGATTTAGGTACGAGGATTCTAAGTGAAATAAGTCACACAGAAAAAGACACTTATCATAAGATATCACTTATAGAGGGAATGTAAAATCCGCTACACGTGAACTGAATTACAAAACAGAACAGTCACACGTTTAGAAAACACACTATGGCTGCTTCACGGGAAAGGTGAGGTGGGGTGATGCATAAAACAAGGGTTTCAAATTAGCTCACATACCGTTCCATAAACCCACTATGTAATAGACAAGACCTACTCCTTCCTCAGTGAACTGGACTCAACACCTCCTATTCACCGCACAAGAATATATCTGACTAGTAAGAATCTTAAAACCTATGTATGATTATCTCTCTGTAAGTGAGTCAAGTGGGTGTAAAGCGGCATAAACACAGCAGTGAACAGCAGCTAAACCCCATTATAAAAATAAATTACTTTTCAAAACCCATGAAACAAAGACAGTGAAAGAGAGAGAAATTCTTACAAAATTCGTTCAGGGGCTGTGAGGCAACCTGGATTGACCATACCTAGACACACAGCTGGAGGAGACATAAAGGTGGACACTCTTGGGCTTGAGAGGTTTGGTGAGGTTGGGTGAGCAAACGCAGACCCTTTAAAGTAATACTGCGTGGTACCCATCCCATGGGTCCCAAGACTCCAGGTTCAAGGGCATCTTCCTACATCGAAAACATGCATGAGAATCCAAGAAGATGGTACACCGTGTGATCGGGAAAGGTTTCTAAAACGCACCACATTTCTCATCTCCTTGTGCTCGGGTTCGCCATTCCAGCCGCTTTACTAGCAATCTCCCTACTTGGAGAATCAGCACCTTTAACCTCCTGTTCCGTACAGGTTGCAATTTGTCCTGAGGATGAACGGGAAGAGGGGGAACCAATGAGAGACAAGCTCTAGGTGTGGGGGCAGGCACAGGTCACTCTATTTTCCCATCAGGAAGAAGAGATAACCACAGGCTCAGCCTGCCCCCCGGAACCAGAATAGGGCCAGAAGCCATCCTGCGCTTTTGCGGCCAGCTCCCACAAAAGCGAGTTGAAAAATGGAGCTCAGGGGCACTGCAATTCACAAACCTGCAGAGTTATAAATGATAACTCACGTCCACAAATATATTGAGGGAAGGCAACGAAGAGGATTCGAAAGCAAGGCCGAATTGCAGGAAACAGATTTCAGGAGGTAGATTCGAATCGCCTTGAAAGCACATGAAAAGCGGCAAAACGTCGACAATGATGCCCTTGGCCAAAAAGGGCGTATGCGTTTTTTCCTGAATATATTCAGGAAAAAACGCATACGCCCTTTTTGGCCAACCAAGCCACCTGGAAAGGCAAATCAGCGCTACAAAGAAGTCTCGCTTCCCATCGGTCAAAAGGGCCATGCTGAAAAAAGTGTAAAAACCAGAAATGCAGGACAGGCCAAGGAGAAATGGGAGCCTTGCTACGCGGATGGGTGGGTTGCAAATTGCCAACAGCCACTCTGGAGAAGTGTACGGTGTGTCCGGAAACATCTAAAAAACACAGCTTAGAGAGCATTGGGCACTTCTGCTCATGGGCGTATTAATTGGGAAAGCTAAAAATCAGCAAGACACAGGCACCCCAAAGTTTAGGGCTGCTCTGTTGACAAAACCTCCACTTCATTACACCTTAAATATCCCAGGAAAGAGAAAAATGGATAAAGAATTTCTGGTCCTTATGTACAAGGGACTATCACTCAGCCATGAAATCAATGTCATAAGGCTAGTAGCATCATGATGAGTGGATTTAGGTACGAGGATTCTAAGTGAAATAAGTCACACAGAAAAAGACACTTATCATAAGATATCACTTATAGAGGGAATGTAAAATCCGCTACACGTGAACTGAATTACAAAACAGAACAGTCACACGTTTAGAAAACACACTATGGCTGCTTCACGGGAAAGGTGAGGTGGGGTGATGCATAAAACAAGGGTTTCAAATTAGCTCACATACCGTTCCATAAACCCACTATGTAATAGACAAGACCTACTCCTTCCTCAGTGAACTGGACTCAACACCTCCTATTCACCGCACAAGAATATATCTGACTAGTAAGAATCTTAAAACCTATGTATGATTATCTCTCTGTAAGTGAGTCAAGTGGGTGTAAAGCGGCATAAACACAGCAGTGAACAGCAGCTAAACCCCATTATAAAAATAAATTACTTTTCAAAACCCATGAAACAAAGACAGTGAAAGAGAGAGAAATTCTTACAAAATTCGTTCAGGGGCTGTGAGGCAACCTGGATTGACCATACCTAGACACACAGCTGGAGGAGACATAAAGGTGGACACTCTTGGGCTTGAGAGGTTTGGTGAGGTTGGGTGAGCAAACGCAGACCCTTTAAAGTAATACTGCGTGGTACCCATCCCATGGGTCCCAAGACTCCAGGTTCAAGGGCATCTTCCTACATCGAAAACATGCATGAGAATCCAAGAAGATGGTACACCGTGTGATCGGGAAAGGTTTCTAAAACGCACCTCATTTCTCATCTCCTTGTGCTCGGGTTCGCCATTCCAGCCGCTTTACTAGCAATCTCCCTACTTGGAGAATCAGCACCTTTAACCTCCTGTTCCGTACAGGTTGCAATTTGTCCTGAGGATGAACGGGAAGAGGGGGAACCAATGAGAGACAAGCTCTAGGTGTGGGGGCAGGCACAGGTCACTCTATTTTCCCATCAGGAAGAAGAGATAACCACAGGCTCAGCCTGCCCCCCGGAACCAGAATAGGGCCAGAAGCCATCCTGCGCTTTTGCGGCCAGCTCCCACAAAAGCGAGTTGAAAAATGGAGCTCAGGGGCACTGCAATTCACAAACCTGCAGAGTTATAAATGATAACTCTCGTCCACAAATATATTGAGGGAAGGCAACGAAGAGGATTCGAAAGCAAGGCCGAATTGCAGGAAACAGATTTCAGGAGGTAGATTCGAATCGCCTTGAAAGCACATGAAAAGCGGCAAAACGTCGACAATGATGCCCTTGGCCAAAAAGGGCGTATGCGTTTTTTCCTGAATATATTCAGGAAAAAACGCATACGCCCTTTTTGGCCAACCAAGCCACCTGGAAAGGCAAATCAGCGCTACAAAGAAGTCTCGCTTCCCATCGGTCAAAAGGGCCATGCTGAAAAAAGTGTAAAAACCAGAAATGCAGGACAGGCCAAGGAGAAATGGGAGCCTTGCTACGCGGATGGGTGGGTTGCAAATTGCCAACAGCCACTCTGGAGAAGTGTACGGTGTGTCCGGAAACATCTAAAAAACACAGCTTAGAGAGCATTGGGCACTTCTGCTCATGGGCGTATAAATTGGGAAAGCTAAAAATCAGCAAGACACAGGCACCCCAAAGTTTAGGGCTGCTCTGTTGACAAAACCTCCACTTCATTACACCTTAAATATCCCAGGAAAGAGAAAAATGGATAAAGAATTTCTGGTCCTTATGTACAAGGGACTATCACTCAGCCATGAAATCAATGTCATAAGGCTAGTAGCATCATGATGAGTGGATTTAGGTACGAGGATTCTAAGTGAAATAAGTCACACAGAAAAAGACACTTATCATAAGATATCACTTATAGAGGGAATGTAAAATCCGCTACACGTGAACTGAATTACAAAACAGAACAGTCACACGTTTAGAAAACACACTATGGCTGCTTCACGGGAAAGGTGAGGTGGGGTGATGCATAAAACAAGGGTTTCAAATTAGCTCACATACCGTTCCATAAACCCACTATGTAATAGACAAGACCTACTCCTTCCTCAGTGAACTGGACTCAACACCTCCTATTCACCGCACAAGAATATATCTGACTAGTAAGAATCTTAAAACCTATGTATGATTATCTCTCTGTAAGTGAGTCAAGTGGGTGTAAAGCGGCATAAACACAGCAGTGAACAGCAGCTAAACCCCATTATAAAAATAAATTACTTTTCAAAACCCATGAAACAAAGACAGTGAAAGAGAGAGAAATTCTTACAAAATTCGTTCAGGGGCTGTGAGGCAACCTGGATTGACCATACCTAGACACACAGCTGGAGGAGACATAAAGGTGGACACTCTTGGGCTTGAGAGGTTTGGTGAGGTTGGGTGAGCAAACGCAGACCCTTTAAAGTAATACTGCGTGGTACCCATCCCATGGGTCCCAAGACTCCAGGTTCAAGGGCATCTTCCTACATCGAAAACATGCATGAGAATCCAAGAAGATGGTACACCGTGTGATCGGGAAAGGTTTCTAAAACGCACCTCATTTCTCATCTCCTTGTGCTCGGGTTCGCCATTCCAGCCGCTTTACTAGCAATCTCCCTACTTGGAGAATCAGCACCTTTAACCTCCTGTTCCGTACAGGTTGCAATTTGTCCTGAGGATGAACGGGAAGAGGGGGAACCAATGAGAGACAAGCTCTAGGTGTGGGGGCAGGCACAGGTCACTCTATTTTCCCATCAGGAAGAAGAGATAACCACAGGCTCAGCCTGCCCCCCGGAACCAGAATAGGGCCAGAAGCCATCCTGCGCTTTTGCGGCCAGCTCCCACAAAAGCGAGTTGAAAAATGGAGCTCAGGGGCACTGCAATTCACAAACCTGCAGAGTTATAAATGATAACTCTCGTCCACAAATATATTGAGGGAAGGCAACGAAGAGGATTCGAAAGCAAGGCCGAATTGCAGGAAACAGATTTCAGGAGGTAGATTCGAATCGCCTTGAAAGCACATGAAAAGCGGCAAAACGTCGACAATGATGCCCTTGGCCAAAAAGGGCGTATGCGTTTTTTCCTGAATATATTCAGGAAAAAACGCATACGCCCTTTTTGGCCAACCAAGCCACCTGGAAAGGCAAATCAGCGCTACAAAGAAGTCTCGCTTCCCATCGGTCAAAAGGGCCATGCTGAAAAAAGTGTAAAAACCAGAAATGCAGGACAGGCCAAGGAGAAATGGGAGCCTTGCTACGCGGATGGGTGGGTTGCAAATTGCCAACAGCCACTCTGGAGAAGTGTACGGTGTGTCCGGAAACATCTAAAAAACACAGCTTAGAGAGCATTGGGCACTTCTGCTCATGGGCGTATAAATTGGGAAAGCTAAAAATCAGCAAGACACAGGCACCCCAAAGTTTAGGGCTGCTCTGTTGACAAAACCTCCACTTCATTACACCTTAAATATCCCAGGAAAGAGAAAAATGGATAAAGAATTTCTGGTCCTTATGTACAAGGGACTATCACTCAGCCATGAAATCAATGTCATAAGGCTAGTAGCATCATGATGAGTGGATTTAGGTACGAGGATTCTAAGTGAAATAAGTCACACAGAAAAAGACACTTATCATAAGATATCACTTATAGAGGGAATGTAAAATCCGCTACACGTGAACTGAATTACAAAACAGAACAGTCACACGTTTAGAAAACACACTATGGCTGCTTCACGGGAAAGGTGAGGTGGGGTGATGCATAAAACAAGGGTTTCAAATTAGCTCACATACCGTTCCATAAACCCACTATGTAATAGACAAGACCTACTCCTTCCTCAGTGAACTGGACTCAACACCTCCTATTCACCGCACAAGAATATATCTGACTAGTAAGAATCTTAAAACCTATGTATGATTATCTCTCTGTAAGTGAGTCAAGTGGGTGTAAAGCGGCATAAACACAGCAGTGAACAGCAGCTAAACCCCATTATAAAAATAAATTACTTTTCAAAACCCATGAAACAAAGACAGTGAAAGAGAGAGAAATTCTTACAAAATTCGTTCAGGGGCTGTGAGGCAACCTGGATTGACCATACCTAGACACACAGCTGGAGGAGACATAAAGGTGGACACTCTTGGGCTTGAGAGGTTTGGTGAGGTTGGGTGAGCAAACGCAGACCCTTTAAAGTAATACTGCGTGGTACCCATCCCATGGGTCCCAAGACTCCAGGTTCAAGGGCATCTTCCTACATCGAAAACATGCATGAGAATCCAAGAAGATGGTACACCGTGTGATCGGGAAAGGTTTCTAAAACGCACCTCATTTCTCATCTCCTTGTGCTCGGGTTCGCCATTCCAGCCGCTTTACTAGCAATCTCCCTACTTGGAGAATCAGCACCTTTAACCTCCTGTTCCGTACAGGTTGCAATTTGTCCTGAGGATGAACGGGAAGAGGGGGAACCAATGAGAGACAAGCTCTAGGTGTGGGGGCAGGCACAGGTCACTCTATTTTCCCATCAGGAAGAAGCGATAACCACAGGCTCAGCCTGCCCCCCGGAACCAGAATAGGGCCAGAAGCCATCCTGCGCTTTTGCGGCCAGCTCCCACAAAAGCGAGTTGAAAAATGGAGCTCAGGGGCACTGCAATTCACAAACCTGCAGAGTTATAAATGATAACTCACGTCCACAAATATATTGAGGGAAGGCAACGAAGAGGATTCGAAAGCAAGGCCGAATTGCAGGAAACAGATTTCAGGAGGTAGATTCGAATCGCCTTGAAAGCACATGAAAAGCGGCAAAACGTCGACAATGATGCCCTTGGCCAAAAAGGGCGTATGCGTTTTTTCCTGAATATATTCAGGAAAAAACGCATACGCCCTTTTTGGCCAACCAAGCCACCTGGAAAGGCAAATCAGCGCTACAAAGAAGTCTCGCTTCCCATCGGTCAAAAGGGCCATGCTGAAAAAAGTGTAAAAACCAGAAATGCAGGACAGGCCAAGGAGAAATGGGAGCCTTGCTACGCGGATGGGTGGGTTGCAAATTGCCAACAGCCACTCTGGAGAAGTGTACGGTGTGTCCGGAAACATCTAAAAAACACAGCTTAGAGAGCATTGGGCACTTCTGCTCATGGGCGTATAAATTGGGAAAGCTAAAAATCAGCAAGACACAGGCACCCCAAAGTTTAGGGCTGCTCTGTTGACAAAACCTCCACTTCATTACACCTTAAATATCCCAGGAAAGAGAAAAATGGATAAAGAATTTCTGGTCCTTATGTACAAGGGACTATCACTCAGCCATGAAATCAATGTCATAAGGCTAGTAGCATCATGATGAGTGGATTTAGGTACGAGGATTCTAAGTGAAATAAGTCACACAGAAAAAGACACTTATCATAAGATATCACTTATAGAGGGAATGTAAAATCCGCTACACTTGAACTGAATTACAAAACAGAACAGTCACACGTTTAGAAAACACACTATGGCTGCTTCACGGGAAAGGTGAGGTGGGGTGATGCATAAAACAAGGGTTTCAAATTAGCTCACATACCGTTCCATAAACCCAATATGTAATAGACAAGACCTACTCCTTCCTCAGTGAACTGGACTCAACACCTCCTATTCACCGCACAAGAATATATCTGACTAGTAAGAATCTTAAAACCTATGTATGATTATCTCTCTGTAAGTGAGTCAAGTGGGTGTAAAGCGGCATAAACACAGCAGTGAACAGCAGCTAAACCCCATTATAAAAATAAATTACTTTTCAAAACCCATGAAACAAAGACAGTGAAAGAGAGAGAAATTCTTACAAAATTCGTTCAGGGGCTGTGAGGCAACCTGGATTGACCATACCTAGACACACAGCTGGAGGAGACATAAAGGTGGACACTCTTGGGCTTGAGAGGTTTGGTGAGGTTGGGTGAGCAAACGCAGACCCTTTAAAGTAATACTGCGTGGTACCCATCCCATGGGTCCCAAGACTCCAGGTTCAAGGGCATCTTCCTACATCGAAAACATGCATGAGAATCCAAGAAGATGGTACACCGTGTGATCGGGAAAGGTTTCTAAAACGCACCACATTTCTCATCTCCTTGTGCTCGGGTTCGCCATTCCAGCCGCTTTACTAGCAATCTCCCTACTTGGAGAATCAGCACCTTTAACCTCCTGTTCCGTACAGGTTGCAATTTGTCCTGAGGATGAACGGGAAGAGGGGGAACCAATGAGAGACAAGCTCTAGGTGTGGGGGCAGGCACAGGTCACTCTATTTTCCCATCAGGAAGAAGAGATAACCACAGGCTCAGCCTGCCCCCCGGAACCAGAATAGGGCCAGAAGCCATCCTGCGCTTTTGCGGCCAGCTCCCACAAAAGCGAGTTGAAAAATGGAGCTCAGGGGCACTGCAATTCACAAACCTGCAGAGTTATAAATGATAACTCACGTCCACAAATATATTGAGGGAAGGCAACGAAGAGGATTCGAAAGCAAGGCCGAATTGCAGGAAACAGATTTCAGGAGGTAGATTCGAATCGCCTTGAAAGCACATGAAAAGCGGCAAAACGTCGACAATGATGCCCTTGGCCAAAAAGGGCGTATGCGTTTTTTCCTGAATATATTCAGGAAAAAACGCATACGCCCTTTTTGGCCAACCAAGCCACCTGGAAAGGCAAATCAGCGCTACAAAGAAGTCTCGCTTCCCATCGGTCAAAAGGGCCATGCTGAAAAAAGTGTAAAAACCAGAAATGCAGGACAGGCCAAGGAGAAATGGGAGCCTTGCTACGCGGATGGGTGGGTTGCAAATTGCCAACAGCCACTCTGGAGAAGTGTACGGTGTGTCCGGAAACATCTAAAAAACACAGCTTAGAGAGCATTGGGCACTTCTGCTCATGGGCGTATAAATTGGGAAAGCTAAAAATCAGCAAGACACAGGCACCCCAAAGTTTAGGGCTGCTCTGTTGACAAAACCTCCACTTCATTACACCTTAAATATCCCAGGAAAGAGAAAAATGGATAAAGAATTTCTGGTCCTTATGTACAAGGGACTATCACTCAGCCATGAAATCAATGTCATAAGGCTAGTAGCATCATGATGAGTGGATTTAGGTACGAGGATTCTAAGTGAAATAAGTCACACAGAAAAAGACACTTATCATAAGATATCACTTATAGAGGGAATGTAAAATCCGCTACACTTGAACTGAATTACAAAACAGAACAGTCACACGTTTAGAAAACACACTATGGCTGCTTCACGGGAAAGGTGAGGTGGGGTGATGCATAAAACAAGGGTTTCAAATTAGCTCACATACCGTTCCATAAACCCAATATGTAATAGACAAGACCTACTCCTTCCTCAGTGAACTGGACTCAACACCTCCTATTCACCGCACAAGAATATATCTGACTAGTAAGAATCTTAAAACCTATGTATGATTATCTCTCTGTAAGTGAGTCAAGTGGGTGTAAAGCGGCATAAACACAGCAGTGAACAGCAGCTAAACCCCATTATAAAAATAAATTACTTTTCAAAACCCATGAAACAAAGACAGTGAAAGAGAGAGAAATTCTTACAAAATTCGTTCAGGGGCTGTGAGGCAACCTGGATTGACCATACCTAGACACACAGCTGGAGGAGACATAAAGGTGGACACTCTTGGGCTTGAGAGGTTTGGTGAGGTTGGGTGAGCAAACGCAGACCCTTTAAAGTAATACTGCGTGGTACCCATCCCATGGGTCCCAAGACTCCAGGTTCAAGGGCATCTTCCTACATCGAAAACATGCATGAGAATCCAAGAAGATGGTACACCGTGTGATCGGGAAAGGTTTCTAAAACGCACCACATTTCTCATCTCCTTGTGCTCGGGTTCGCCATTCCAGCCGCTTTACTAGCAATCTCCCTACTTGGAGAATCAGCACCTTTAACCTCCTGTTCCGTACAGGTTGCAATTTGTCCTGAGGATGAACGGGAAGAGGGGGAACCAATGAGAGACAAGCTCTAGGTGTGGGGGCAGGCACAGGTCACTCTATTTTCCCATCAGGAAGAAGCGATAACCACAGGCTCAGCCTGCCCCCCGGAACCAGAATAGGGCCAGAAGCCATCCTGCGCTTTTGCGGCCAGCTCCCACAAAAGCGAGTTGAAAAATGGAGCTCAGGGGCACTGCAATTCACAAACCTGCAGAGTTATAAATGATAACTCACGTCCACAAATATATTGAGGGAAGGCAACGAAGAGGATTCGAAAGCAAGGCCGAATTGCAGGAAACAGATTTCAGGAGGTAGATTCGAATCGCCTTGAAAGCACATGAAAAGCGGCAAAACGTCGACAATGATGCCCTTGGCCAAAAAGGGCGTATGCGTTTTTTCCTGAATATATTCAGGAAAAAACGCATACGCCCTTTTTGGCCAACCAAGCCACCTGGAAAGGCAAATCAGCGCTACAAAGAAGTCTCGCTTCCCATCGGTCAAAAGGGCCATGCTGAAAAAAGTGTAAAAACCAGAAATGCAGGACAGGCCAAGGAGAAATGGGAGCCTTGCTACGCGGATGGGTGGGTTGCAAATTGCCAACAGCCACTCTGGAGAAGTGTACGGTGTGTCCGGAAACATCTAAAAAACACAGCTTAGAGAGCATTGGGCACTTCTGCTCATGGGCGTATAAATTGGGAAAGCTAAAAATCAGCAAGACACAGGCACCCCAAAGTTTAGGGCTGCTCTGTTGACAAAACCTCCACTTCATTACACCTTAAATATCCCAGGAAAGAGAAAAATGGATAAAGAATTTCTGGTCCTTATGTACAAGGGACTATCACTCAGCCATGAAATCAATGTCATAAGGCTAGTAGCATCATGATGAGTGGATTTAGGTACGAGGATTCTAAGTGAAATAAGTCACACAGAAAAAGACACTTATCATAAGATATCACTTATAGAGGGAATGTAAAATCCGCTACACTTGAACTGAATTACAAAACAGAACAGTCACACGTTTAGAAAACACACTATGGCTGCTTCACGGGAAAGGTGAGGTGGGGTGATGCATAAAACAAGGGTTTCAAATTAGCTCACATACCGTTCCATAAACCCAATATGTAATAGACAAGACCTACTCCTTCCTCAGTGAACTGGACTCAACACCTCCTATTCACCGCACAAGAATATATCTGACTAGTAAGAATCTTAAAACCTATGTATGATTATCTCTCTGTAAGTGAGTCAAGTGGGTGTAAAGCGGCATAAACACAGCAGTGAACAGCAGCTAAACCCCATTATAAAAATAAATTACTTTTCAAAACCCATGAAACAAAGACAGTGAAAGAGAGAGAAATTCTTACAAAATTCGTTCAGGGGCTGTGAGGCAACCTGGATTGACCATACCTAGACACACAGCTGGAGGAGACATAAAGGTGGACACTCTTGGGCTTGAGAGGTTTGGTGAGGTTGGGTGAGCAAACGCAGACCCTTTAAAGTAATACTGCGTGGTACCCATCCCATGGGTCCCAAGACTCCAGGTTCAAGGGCATCTTCCTACATCGAAAACATGCATGAGAATCCAAGAAGATGGTACACCGTGTGATCGGGAAAGGTTTCTAAAACGCACCACATTTCTCATCTCCTTGTGCTCGGGTTCGCCATTCCAGCCGCTTTACTAGCAATCTCCCTACTTGGAGAATCAGCACCTTTAACCTCCTGTTCCGTACAGGTTGCAATTTGTCCTGAGGATGAACGGGAAGAGGGGGAACCAATGAGAGACAAGCTCTAGGTGTGGGGGCAGGCACAGGTCACTCTATTTTCCCATCAGGAAGAAGCGATAACCACAGGCTCAGCCTGCCCCCCGGAACCAGAATAGGGCCAGAAGCCATCCTGCGCTTTTGCGGCCAGCTCCCACAAAAGCGAGTTGAAAAATGGAGCTCAGGGGCACTGCAATTCACAAACCTGCAGAGTTATAAATGATAACTCACGTCCACAAATATATTGAGGGAAGGCAACGAAGAGGATTCGAAAGCAAGGCCGAATTGCAGGAAACAGATTTCAGGAGGTAGATTCGAATCGCCTTGAAAGCACATGAAAAGCGGCAAAACGTCGACAATGATGCCCTTGGCCAAAAAGGGCGTATGCGTTTTTTCCTGAATATATTCAGGAAAAAACGCATACGCCCTTTTTGGCCAACCAAGCCACCTGGAAAGGCAAATCAGCGCTACAAAGAAGTCTCGCTTCCCATCGGTCAAAAGGGCCATGCTGAAAAAAGTGTAAAAACCAGAAATGCAGGACAGGCCAAGGAGAAATGGGAGCCTTGCTACGCGGATGGGTGGGTTGCAAATTGCCAACAGCCACTCTGGAGAAGTGTACGGTGTGTCCGGAAACATCTAAAAAACACAGCTTAGAGAGCATTGGGCACTTCTGCTCATGGGCGTATAAATTGGGAAAGCTAAAAATCAGCAAGACACAGGCACCCCAAAGTTTAGGGCTGCTCTGTTGACAAAACCTCCACTTCATTACACCTTAAATATCCCAGGAAAGAGAAAAATGGATAAAGAATTTCTGGTCCTTATGTACAAGGGACTATCACTCAGCCATGAAATCAATGTCATAAGGCTAGTAGCATCATGATGAGTGGATTTAGGTACGAGGATTCTAAGTGAAATAAGTCACACAGAAAAAGACACTTATCATAAGATATCACTTATAGAGGGAATGTAAAATCCGCTACACTTGAACTGAATTACAAAACAGAACAGTCACACGTTTAGAAAACACACTATGGCTGCTTCACGGGAAAGGTGAGGTGGGGTGATGCATAAAACAAGGGTTTCAAATTAGCTCACATACCGTTCCATAAACCCACTATGTAATAGACAAGACCTACTCCTTCCTCAGTGAACTGGACTCAACACCTCCTATTCATCGCACAAGAATATATCTGACTAGTAAGAATCTTAAAACCTATGTATGATTATCTCTCTGTAAGTGAGTCAAGTGGGTGTAAAGCGGCATAAACACAGCAGTGAACAGCAGCTAAACCCCATTATAAAAATAAATTACTTTTCAAAACCCATGAAACAAAGACAGTGAAAGAGAGAGAAATTCTTACAAAATTCGTTCAGGGGCTGTGAGGCAACCTGGATTGACCATACCTAGACACACAGCTGGAGGAGACATAAAGGTGGACACTCTTGGGCTTGAGAGGTTTGGTGAGGTTGGGTGAGCAAACGCAGACCCTTTAAAGTAATACTGCGTGGTACCCATCCCATGGGTCCCAAAACTCCAGGTTCAAGGGCATCTTCCTACATCGAAAACATGCATGAGAATCCAAGAAGATGGTACACCGTGTGATCGGGAAAGGTTTCTAAAACGCACCTCATTTCTCATCTCCTTGTGCTCGGGTTCGCCATTCCAGCCGCTTTACTAGCAATCTCCCTACTTGGAGAATCAGCACCTTTAACCTCCTGTTCCGTACAGGTTGCAATTTGTCCTGAGGATGAACGGGAAGAGGGGGAACCAATGAGAGACAAGCTCTAGGTGTGGGGGCAGGCACAGGTCACTCTATTTTCCCATCAGGAAGAAGCGATAACCACAGGCTCAGCCTGCCCCCCGGAACCAGAATAGGGCCAGAAGCCATCCTTCGCTTTTGCGGCCAGCTCCCACAAAAGCGAGTTGAAAAATGGAGCTCAGGGGCACTGCAATTCACAAACCTGCAGAGTTATAAATGATAACTCACGTCCACAAATATATTGAGGGAAGGCAACGAAGAGGATTCGAAAGCAAGGCCGAATTGCAGGAAACAGATTTCAGGAGGTAGATTCGAATCGCCTTGAAAGCACATGAAAAGCGGCAAAACGTCGACAATGATGCCCTTGGCCAAAAAGGGCGTATGCGTTTTTTCCTGAATATATTCAGGAAAAAACGCATACGCCCTTTTTGGCCAACCAAGCCACCTGGAAAGGCAAATCAGCGCTACAAAGAAGTCTCGCTTCCCATCGGTCAAAAGGGCCATGCTGAAAAAAGTGTAAAAACCAGAAATGCAGGACAGGCCAAGGAGAAATGGGAGCCTTGCTACGCGGATGGGTGGGTTGCAAATTGCCAACAGCCACTCTGGAGAAGTGTACGGTGTGTCCGGAAACATCTAAAAAACACAGCTTAGAGAGCATTGGGCACTTCTGCTCATGGGCGTATAAATTGGGAAAGCTAAAAATCAGCAAGACACAGGCACCCCAAAGTTTAGGGCTGCTCTGTTGACAAAACCTCCACTTCATTACACCTTAAATATCCCAGGAAAGAGAAAAATGGATAAAGAATTTCTGGTCCTTATGTACAAGGGACTATCACTCAGCCATGAAATCAATGTCATAAGGCTAGTAGCATCATGATGAGTGGATTTAGGTACGAGGATTCTAAGTGAAATAAGTCACACAGAAAAAGACACTTATCATAAGATATCACTTATAGAGGGAATGTAAAATCCGCTACACTTGAACTGAATTACAAAACAGAACAGTCACACGTTTAGAAAACACACTATGGCTGCTTCACGGGAAAGGTGAGGTGGGGTGATGCATAAAACAAGGGTTTCAAATTAGCTCACATACCGTTCCATAAACCCAATATGTAATAGACAAGACCTACTCCTTCCTCAGTGAACTGGACTCAACACCTCCTATTCACCGCACAAGAATATATCTGACTAGTAAGAATCTTAAAACCTATGTATGATTATCTCTCTGTAAGTGAGTCAAGTGGGTGTAAAGCGGCATAAACACAGCAGTGAACAGCAGCTAAACCCCATTATAAAAATAAATTACTTTTCAAAACCCATGAAACAAAGACAGTGAAAGAGAGAGAAATTCTTACAAAATTCGTTCAGGGGCTGTGAGGCAACCTGGATTGACCATACCTAGACACACAGCTGGAGGAGACATAAAGGTGGACACTCTTGGGCTTGAGAGGTTTGGTGAGGTTGGGTGAGCAAACGCAGACCCTTTAAAGTAATACTGCGTGGTACCCATCCCATGGGTCCCAAAACTCCAGGTTCAAGGGCATCTTCCTACATCGAAAACATGCATGAGAATCCAAGAAGATGGTACACCGTGTGATCGGGAAAGGTTTCTAAAACGCACCTCATTTCTCATCTCCTTGTGCTCGGGTTCGCCATTCCAGCCGCTTTACTAGCAATCTCCCTACTTGGAGAATCAGCACCTTTAACCTCCTGTTCCGTACAGGTTGCAATTTGTCCTGAGGATGAACGGGAAGAGGGGGAACCAATGAGAGACAAGCTCTAGGTGTGGGGGCAGGCACAGGTCACTCTATTTTCCCATCAGGAAGAAGCGATAACCACAGGCTCAGCCTGCCCCCCGGAACCAGAATAGGGCCAGAAGCCATCCTGCGCTTTTGCGGCCAGCTCCCACAAAAGCGAGTTGAAAAATGGAGCTCAGGGGCACTGCAATTCACAAACCTGCAGAGTTATAAATGATAACTCACGTCCACAAATATATTGAGGGAAGGCAACGAAGAGGATTCGAAAGCAAGGCCGAATTGCAGGAAACAGATTTCAGGAGGTAGATTCGAATCGCCTTGAAAGCACATGAAAAGCGGCAAAACGTCGACAATGATGCCCTTGGCCAAAAAGGGCGTATGCGTTTTTTCCTGAATATATTCAGGAAAAAACGCATACGCCCTTTTTGGCCAACCAAGCCACCTGGAAAGGCAAATCAGCGCTACAAAGAAGTCTCGCTTCCCATCGGTCAAAAGGGCCATGCTGAAAAAAGTGTAAAAACCAGAAATGCAGGACAGGCCAAGGAGAAATGGGAGCCTTGCTACGCGGATGGGTGGGTTGCAAATTGCCAACAGCCACTCTGGAGAAGTGTACGGTGTGTCCGGAAACATCTAAAAAACACAGCTTAGAGAGCATTGGGCACTTCTGCTCATGGGCGTATAAATTGGGAAAGCTAAAAATCAGCAAGACACAGGCACCCCAAAGTTTAGGGCTGCTCTGTTGACAAAACCTCCACTTCATTACACCTTAAATATCCCAGGAAAGAGAAAAATGGATAAAGAATTTCTGGTCCTTATGTACAAGGGACTATCACTCAGCCATGAAATCAATGTCATAAGGCTAGTAGCATCATGATGAGTGGATTTAGGTACGAGGATTCTAAGTGAAATAAGTCACACAGAAAAAGACACTTATCATAAGATATCACTTATAGAGGGAATGTAAAATCCGCTACACTTGAACTGAATTACAAAACAGAACAGTCACACGTTTAGAAAACACACTATGGCTGCTTCACGGGAAAGGTGAGGTGGGGTGATGCATAAAACAAGGGTTTCAAATTAGCTCACATACCGTTCCATAAACCCAATATGTAATAGACAAGACCTACTCCTTCCTCAGTGAACTGGACTCAACACCTCCTATTCACCGCACAAGAATATATCTGACTAGTAAGAATCTTAAAACCTATGTATGATTATCTCTCTGTAAGTGAGTCAAGTGGGTGTAAAGCGGCATAAACACAGCAGTGAACAGCAGCTAAACCCCATTATAAAAATAAATTACTTTTCAAAACCCATGAAACAAAGACAGTGAAAGAGAGAGAAATTCTTACAAAATTCGTTCAGGGGCTGTGAGGCAACCTGGATTGACCATACCTAGACACACAGCTGGAGGAGACATAAAGGTGGACACTCTTGGGCTTGAGAGGTTTGGTGAGGTTGGGTGAGCAAACGCAGACCCTTTAAAGTAATACTGCGTGGTACCCATCCCATGGGTCCCAAAACTCCAGGTTCAAGGGCATCTTCCTACATCGAAAACATGCATGAGAATCCAAGAAGATGGTACACCGTGTGATCGGGAAAGGTTTCTAAAACGCACCTCATTTCTCATCTCCTTGTGCTCGGGTTCGCCATTCCAGCCGCTTTACTAGCAATCTCCCTACTTGGAGAATCAGCACCTTTAACCTCCTGTTCCGTACAGGTTGCAATTTGTCCTGAGGATGAACGGGAAGAGGGGGAACCAATGAGAGACAAGCTCTAGGTGTGGGGGCAGGCACAGGTCACTCTATTTTCCCATCAGGAAGAAGCGATAACCACAGGCTCAGCCTGCCCCCCGGAACCAGAATAGGGCCAGAAGCCATCCTGCGCTTTTGCGGCCAGCTCCCACAAAAGCGAGTTGAAAAATGGAGCTCAGGGGCACTGCAATTCACAAACCTGCAGAGTTATAAATGATAACTCACGTCCACAAATATATTGAGGGAAGGCAACGAAGAGGATTCGAAAGCAAGGCCGAATTGCAGGAAACAGATTTCAGGAGGTAGATTCGAATCGCCTTGAAAGCACATGAAAAGCGGCAAAACGTCGACAATGATGCCCTTGGCCAAAAAGGGCGTATGCGTTTTTTCCTGAATATATTCAGGAAAAAACGCATACGCCCTTTTTGGCCAACCAAGCCACCTGGAAAGGCAAATCAGCGCTACAAAGAAGTCTCGCTTCCCATCGGTCAAAAGGGCCATGCTGAAAAAAGTGTAAAAACCAGAAATGCAGGACAGGCCAAGGAGAAATGGGAGCCTTGCTACGCGGATGGGTGGGTTGCAAATTGCCAACAGCCACTCTGGAGAAGTGTACGGTGTGTCCGGAAACATCTAAAAAACACAGCTTAGAGAGCATTGGGCACTTCTGCTCATGGGCGTATAAATTGGGAAAGCTAAAAATCAGCAAGACACAGGCACCCCAAAGTTTAGGGCTGCTCTGTTGACAAAACCTCCACTTCATTACACCTTAAATATCCCAGGAAAGAGAAAAATGGATAAAGAATTTCTGGTCCTTATGTACAAGGGACTATCACTCAGCCATGAAATCAATGTCATAAGGCTAGTAGCATCATGATGAGTGGATTTAGGTACGAGGATTCTAAGTGAAATAAGTCACACAGAAAAAGACACTTATCATAAGATATCACTTATAGAGGGAATGTAAAATCCGCTACACTTGAACTGAATTACAAAACAGAACAGTCACACGTTTAGAAAACACACTATGGCTGCTTCACGGGAAAGGTGAGGTGGGGTGATGCATAAAACAAGGGTTTCAAATTAGCTCACATACCGTTCCATAAACCCAATATGTAATAGACAAGACCTACTCCTTCCTCAGTGAACTGGACTCAACACCTCCTATTCACCGCACAAGAATATATCTGACTAGTAAGAATCTTAAAACCTATGTATGATTATCTCTCTGTAAGTGAGTCAAGTGGGTGTAAAGCGGCATAAACACAGCAGTGAACAGCAGCTAAACCCCATTATAAAAATAAATTACTTTTCAAAACCCATGAAACAAAGACAGTGAAAGAGAGAGAAATTCTTACAAAATTCGTTCAGGGGCTGTGAGGCAACCTGGATTGACCATACCTAGACACACAGCTGGAGGAGACATAAAGGTGGACACTCTTGGGCTTGAGAGGTTTGGTGAGGTTGGGTGAGCAAACGCAGACCCTTTAAAGTAATACTGCGTGGTACCCATCCCATGGGTCCCAAAACTCCAGGTTCAAGGGCATCTTCCTACATCGAAAACATGCATGAGAATCCAAGAAGATGGTACACCGTGTGATCGGGAAAGGTTTCTAAAACGCACCTCATTTCTCATCTCCTTGTGCTCGGGTTCGCCATTCCAGCCGCTTTACTAGCAATCTCCCTACTTGGAGAATCAGCACCTTTAACCTCCTGTTCCGTACAGGTTGCAATTTGTCCTGAGGATGAACGGGAAGAGGGGGAACCAATGAGAGACAAGCTCTAGGTGTGGGGGCAGGCACAGGTCACTCTATTTTCCCATCAGGAAGAAGCGATAACCACAGGCTCAGCCTGCCCCCCGGAACCAGAATAGGGCCAGAAGCCATCCTGCGCTTTTGCGGCCAGCTCCCACAAAAGCGAGTTGAAAAATGGAGCTCAGGGGCACTGCAATTCACAAACCTGCAGAGTTATAAATGATAACTCACGTCCACAAATATATTGAGGGAAGGCAACGAAGAGGATTCGAAAGCAAGGCCGAATTGCAGGAAACAGATTTCAGGAGGTAGATTCGAATCGCCTTGAAAGCACATGAAAAGCGGCAAAACGTCGACAATGATGCCCTTGGCCAAAAAGGGCGTATGCGTTTTTTCCTGAATATATTCAGGAAAAAACGCATACGCCCTTTTTGGCCAACCAAGCCACCTGGAAAGGCAAATCAGCGCTACAAAGAAGTCTCGCTTCCCATCGGTCAAAAGGGCCATGCTGAAAAAAGTGTAAAAACCAGAAATGCAGGACAGGCCAAGGAGAAATGGGAGCCTTGCTACGCGGATGGGTGGGTTGCAAATTGCCAACAGCCACTCTGGAGAAGTGTACGGTGTGTCCGGAAACATCTAAAAAACACAGCTTAGAGAGCATTGGGCACTTCTGCTCATGGGCGTATAAATTGGGAAAGCTAAAAATCAGCAAGACACAGGCACCCCAAAGTTTAGGGCTGCTCTGTTGACAAAACCTCCACTTCATTACACCTTAAATATCCCAGGAAAGAGAAAAATGGATAAAGAATTTCTGGTCCTTATGTACAAGGGACTATCACTCAGCCATGAAATCAATGTCATAAGGCTAGTAGCATCATGATGAGTGGATTTAGGTACGAGGATTCTAAGTGAAATAAGTCACACAGAAAAAGACACTTATCATAAGATATCACTTATAGAGGGAATGTAAAATCCGCTACACTTGAACTGAATTACAAAACAGAACAGTCACACGTTTAGAAAACACACTATGGCTGCTTCACGGGAAAGGTGAGGTGGGGTGATGCATAAAACAAGGGTTTCAAATTAGCTCACATACCGTTCCATAAACCCACTATGTAATAGACAAGACCTACTCCTTCCTCAGTGAACTGGACTCAACACCTCCTATTCACCGCACAAGAATATATCTGACTAGTAAGAATCTTAAAACCTATGTATGATTATCTCTCTGTAAGTGAGTCAAGTGGGTGTAAAGCGGCATAAACACAGCAGTGAACAGCAGCTAAACCCCATTATAAAAATAAATTACTTTTCAAAACCCATGAAACAAAGACAGTGAAAGAGAGAGAAATTCTTACAAAATTCGTTCAGGGGCTGTGAGGCAACCTGGATTGACCATACCTAGACACACAGCTGGAGGAGACATAAAGGTGGACACTCTTGGGCTTGAGAGGTTTGGTGAGGTTGGGTGAGCAAACGCAGACCCTTTAAAGTAATACTGCGTGGTACCCATCCCATGGGTCCCAAAACTCCAGGTTCAAGGGCATCTTCCTACATCGAAAACATGCATGAGAATCCAAGAAGATGGTACACCGTGTGATCGGGAAAGGTTTCTAAAACGCACCTCATTTCTCATCTCCTTGTGCTCGGGTTCGCCATTCCAGCCGCTTTACTAGCAATCTCCCTACTTGGAGAATCAGCACCTTTAACCTCCTGTTCCGTACAGGTTGCAATTTGTCCTGAGGATGAACGGGAAGAGGGGGAACCAATGAGAGACAAGCTCTAGGTGTGGGGGCAGGCACAGGTCACTCTATTTTCCCATCAGGAAGAAGCGATAACCACAGGCTCAGCCTGCCCCCCGGAACCAGAATAGGGCCAGAAGCCATCCTGCGCTTTTGCGGCCAGCTCCCACAAAAGCGAGTTGAAAAATGGAGCTCAGGGGCACTGCAATTCACAAACCTGCAGAGTTATAAATGATAACTCACGTCCACAAATATATTGAGGGAAGGCAACGAAGAGGATTCGAAAGCAAGGCCGAATTGCAGGAAACAGATTTCAGGAGGTAGATTCGAATCGCCTTGAAAGCACATGAAAAGCGGCAAAACGTCGACAATGATGCCCTTGGCCAAAAAGGGCGTATGCGTTTTTTCCTGAATATATTCAGGAAAAAACGCATACGCCCTTTTTGGCCAACCAAGCCACCTGGAAAGGCAAATCAGCGCTACAAAGAAGTCTCGCTTCCCATCGGTCAAAAGGGCCATGCTGAAAAAAGTGTAAAAACCAGAAATGCAGGACAGGCCAAGGAGAAATGGGAGCCTTGCTACGCGGATGGGTGGGTTGCAAATTGCCAACAGCCACTCTGGAGAAGTGTACGGTGTGTCCGGAAACATCTAAAAAACACAGCTTAGAGAGCATTGGGCACTTCTGCTCATGGGCGTATAAATTGGGAAAGCTAAAAATCAGCAAGACACAGGCACCCCAAAGTTTAGGGCTGCTCTGTTGACAAAACCTCCACTTCATTACACCTTAAATATCCCAGGAAAGAGAAAAATGGATAAAGAATTTCTGGTCCTTATGTACAAGGGACTATCACTCAGCCATGAAATCAATGTCATAAGGCTAGTAGCATCATGATGAGTGGATTTAGGTACGAGGATTCTAAGTGAAATAAGTCACACAGAAAAAGACACTTATCATAAGATATCACTTATAGAGGGAATGTAAAATCCGCTACACTTGAACTGAATTACAAAACAGAACAGTCACACGTTTAGAAAACACACTATGGCTGCTTCACGGGAAAGGTGAGGTGGGGTGATGCATAAAACAAGGGTTTCAAATTAGCTCACATACCGTTCCATAAACCCAATATGTAATAGACAAGACCTACTCCTTCCTCAGTGAACTGGACTCAACACCTCCTATTCACCGCACAAGAATATATCTGACTAGTAAGAATCTTAAAACCTATGTATGATTATCTCTCTGTAAGTGAGTCAAGTGGGTGTAAAGCGGCATAAACACAGCAGTGAACAGCAGCTAAACCCCATTATAAAAATAAATTACTTTTCAAAACCCATGAAACAAAGACAGTGAAAGAGACAGAAATTCTTACAAAATTCGTTCAGGGGCTGTGAGGCAACCTGGATTGACCATACCTAGACACACAGCTGGAGGAGACATAAAGGTGGACACTCTTGGGCTTGAGAGGTTTGGTGAGGTTGGGTGAGCAAACGCAGACCCTTTAAAGTAATACTGCGTGGTACCCATCCCATGGGTCCCAAAACTCCAGGTTCAAGGGCATCTTCCTACATCGAAAACATGCATGAGAATCCAAGAAGATGGTACACCGTGTGATCGGGAAAGGTTTCTAAAACGCACCTCATTTCTCATCTCCTTGTGCTCGGGTTCGCCATTCCAGCCGCTTTACTAGCAATCTCCCTACTTGGAGAATCAGCACCTTTAACCTCCTGTTCCGTACAGGTTGCAATTTGTCCTGAGGATGAACGGGAAGAGGGGGAACCAATGAGAGACAAGCTCTAGGTGTGGGGGCAGGCACAGGTCACTCTATTTTCCCATCAGGAAGAAGAGATAACCACAGGCTCAGCCTGCCCCCCGGAACCAGAATAGGGCCAGAAGCCATCCTGCGCTTTTGCGGCCAGCTCCCACAAAAGCGAGTTGAAAAATGGAGCTCAGGGGCACTGCAATTCACAAACCTGCAGAGTTATAAATGATAACTCTCGTCCACAAATATATTGAGGGAAGGCAACGAAGAGGTTTCGAAAGCAAGGCCGAATTGCAGGAAACAGATTTCAGGAGGTAGATTCGAATCGCCTTGAAAGCACATGAAAAGCGGCAAAACGTCGACAATGATGCCCTTGGCCAAAAAGGGCGTATGCGTTTTTTCCTGAATATATTCAGGAAAAAACGCATACGCCCTTTTTGGCCAACCAAGCCACCTGGAAAGGCAAATCAGCGCTACAAAGAAGTCTCGCTTCCCATCGGTCAAAAGGGCCATGCTGAAAAAAGTGTAAAAACCAGAAATGCAGGACAGGCCAAGGAGAAATGGGAGCCTTGCTACGCGGATGGGTGGGTTGCAAATTGCCAACAGCCACTCTGGAGAAGTGTACGGTGTGTCCGGAAACATCTAAAAAACACAGCTTAGAGAGCATTGGGCACTTCTGCTCATGGGCGTATAAATTGGGAAAGCTAAAAATCAGCAAGACACAGGCACCCCAAAGTTTAGGGCTGCTCTGTTGACAAAACCTCCACTTCATTACACCTTAAATATCCCAGGAAAGAGAAAAATGGATAAAGAATTTCTGGTCCTTATGTACAAGGGACTATCACTCAGCCATGAAATCAATGTCATAAGGCTAGTAGCATCATGATGAGTGGATTTAGGTACGAGGATTCTAAGTGAAATAAGTCACACAGAAAAAGACACTTATCATAAGATATCACTTATAGAGGGAATGTAAAATCCGCTACACTTGAACTGAATTACAAAACAGAACAGTCACACGTTTAGAAAACACACTATGGCTGCTTCACGGGAAAGGTGAGGTGGGGTGATGCATAAAACAAGGGTTTCAAATTAGCTCACATACCGTTCCATAAACCCAATATGTAATAGACAAGACCTACTCCTTCCTCAGTGAACTGGACTCAACACCTCCTATTCACCGCACAAGAATATATCTGACTAGTAAGAATCTTAAAACCTATGTATGATTATCTCTCTGTAAGTGAGTCAAGTGGGTGTAAAGCGGCATAAACACAGCAGTGAACAGCAGCTAAACCCCATTATAAAAATAAATTACTTTTCAAAACCCATGAAACAAAGACAGTGAAAGAGAGAGAAATTCTTACAAAATTCGTTCAGGGGCTGTGAGGCAACCTGGATTGACCATACCTAGACACACAGCTGGAGGAGACATAAAGGTGGACACTCTTGGGCTTGAGAGGTTTGGTGAGGTTGGGTGAGCAAACGCAGACCCTTTAAAGTAATACTGCGTGGTACCCATCCCATGGGTCCCAAAACTCCAGGTTCAAGGGCATCTTCCTACATCGAAAACATGCATGAGAATCCAAGAAGATGGTACACCGTGTGATCGGGAAAGGTTTCTAAAACGCACCTCATTTCTCATCTCCTTGTGCTCGGGTTCGCCATTCCAGCCGCTTTACTAGCAATCTCCCTACTTGGAGAATCAGCACCTTTAACCTCCTGTTCCGTACAGGTTGCAATTTGTCCTGAGGATGAACGGGAAGAGGGGGAACCAATGAGAGACAAGCTCTAGGTGTGGGGGCAGGCACAGGTCACTCTATTTTCCCATCAGGAAGAAGCGATAACCACAGGCTCAGCCTGCCCCCCGGAACCAGAATAGGGCCAGAAGCCATCCTGCGCTTTTGCGGCCAGCTCCCACAAAAGCGAGTTGAAAAATGGAGCTCAGGGGCACTGCAATTCACAAACCTGCAGAGTTATAAATGATAACTCACGTCCACAAATATATTGAGGGAAGGCAACGAAGAGGATTCGAAAGCAAGGCCGAATTGCAGGAAACAGATTTCAGGAGGTAGATTCGAATCGCCTTGAAAGCACATGAAAAGCGGCAAAACGTCGACAATGATGCCCTTGGCCAAAAAGGGCGTATGCGTTTTTTCCTGAATATATTCAGGAAAAAACGCATACGCCCTTTTTGGCCAACCAAGCCACCTGGAAAGGCAAATCAGCGCTACAAAGAAGTCTCGCTTCCCATCGGTCAAAAGGGCCATGCTGAAAAAAGTGTAAAAACCAGAAATGCAGGACAGGCCAAGGAGAAATGGGAGCCTTGCTACGCGGATGGGTGGGTTGCAAATTGCCAACAGCCACTCTGGAGAAGTGTACGGTGTGTCCGGAAACATCTAAAAAACACAGCTTAGAGAGCATTGGGCACTTCTGCTCATGGGCGTATAAATTGGGAAAGCTAAAAATCAGCAAGACACAGGCACCCCAAAGTTTAGGGCTGCTCTGTTGACAAAACCTCCACTTCATTACACCTTAAATATCCCAGGAAAGAGAAAAATGGATAAAGAATTTCTGGTCCTTATGTACAAGGGACTATCACTCAGCCATGAAATCAATGTCATAAGGCTAGTAGCATCATGATGAGTGGATTTAGGTACGAGGATTCTAAGTGAAATAAGTCACACAGAAAAAGACACTTATCATAAGATATCACTTATAGAGGGAATGTAAAATCCGCTACACTTGAACTGAATTACAAAACAGAACAGTCACACGTTTAGAAAACACACTATGGCTGCTTCACGGGAAAGGTGAGGTGGGGTGATGCATAAAACAAGGGTTTCAAATTAGCTCACATACCGTTCCATAAACCCACTATGTAATAGACAAGACCTACTCCTTCCTCAGTGAACTGGACTCAACACCTCCTATTCACCGCACAAGAATATATCTGACTAGTAAGAATCTTAAAACCTATGTATGATTATCTCTCTGTAAGTGAGTCAAGTGGGTGTAAAGCGGCATAAACACAGCAGTGAACAGCAGCTAAACCCCATTATAAAAATAAATTACTTTTCAAAACCCATGAAACAAAGACAGTGAAAGAGAGAGAAATTCTTACAAAATTCGTTCAGGGGCTGTGAGGCAACCTGGATTGACCATACCTAGACACACAGCTGGAGGAGACATAAAGGTGGACACTCTTGGGCTTGAGAGGTTTGGTGAGGTTGGGTGAGCAAACGCAGACCCTTTAAAGTAATACTGCGTGGTACCCATCCCATGGGTCCCAAAACTCCAGGTTCAAGGGCATCTTCCTACATCGAAAACATGCATGAGAATCCAAGAAGATGGTACACCGTGTGATCGGGAAAGGTTTCTAAAACGCACCTCATTTCTCATCTCCTTGTGCTCGGGTTCGCCATTCCAGCCGCTTTACTAGCAATCTCCCTACTTGGAGAATCAGCACCTTTAACCTCCTGTTCTGTACAGGTTGCAATTTGTCCTGAGGATGAACGGGAAGAGGGGGAACCAATGAGAGACAAGCTCTAGGTGTGGGGGCAGGCACAGGTCACTCTATTTTCCCATCAGGAAGAAGCGATAACCACAGGCTCAGCCTGCCCCCCGGAACCAGAATAGGGCCAGAAGCCATCCTGCGCTTTTGCGGCCAGCTCCCACAAAAGCGAGTTGAAAAATGGAGCTCAGGGGCACTGCAATTCACAAACCTGCAGAGTTATAAATGATAACTCACGTCCACAAATATATTGAGGGAAGGCAACGAAGAGGATTCGAAAGCAAGGCCGAATTGCAGGAAACAGATTTCAGGAGGTAGATTCGAATCGCCTTGAAAGCACATGAAAAGCGGCAAAACGTCGACAATGATGCCCTTGGCCAAAAAGGGCGTATGCGTTTTTTCCTGAATATATTCAGGAAAAAACGCATACGCCCTTTTTGGCCAACCAAGCCACCTGGAAAGGCAAATCAGCGCTACAAAGAAGTCTCGCTTCCCATCGGTCAAAAGGGCCATGCTGAAAAAAGTGTAAAAACCAGAAATGCAGGACAGGCCAAGGAGAAATGGGAGCCTTGCTACGCGGATGGGTGGGTTGCAAATTGCCAACAGCCACTCTGGAGAAGTGTACGGTGTGTCCGGAAACATCTAAAAAACACAGCTTAGAGAGCATTGGGCACTTCTGCTCATGGGCGTATAAATTGGGAAAGCTAAAAATCAGCAAGACACAGGCACCCCAAAGTTTAGGGCTGCTCTGTTGACAAAACCTCCACTTCATTACACCTTAAATATCCCAGGAAAGAGAAAAATGGATAAAGAATTTCTGGTCCTTATGTACAAGGGACTATCACTCAGCCATGAAATCAATGTCATAAGGCTAGTAGCATCATGATGAGTGGATTTAGGTACGAGGATTCTAAGTGAAATAAGTCACACAGAAAAAGACACTTATCATAAGATATCACTTATAGAGGGAATGTAAAATCCGCTACACTTGAACTGAATTACAAAACAGAACAGTCACACGTTTAGAAAACACACTATGGCTGCTTCACGGGAAAGGTGAGGTGGGGTGATGCATAAAACAAGGGTTTCAAATTAGCTCACATACCGTTCCATAAACCCAATATGTAATAGACAAGACCTACTCCTTCCTCAGTGAACTGGACTCAACACCTCCTATTCACCGCACAAGAATATATCTGACTAGTAAGAATCTTAAAACCTATGTATGATTATCTCTCTGTAAGTGAGTCAAGTGGGTGTAAAGCGGCATAAACACAGCAGTGAACAGCAGCTAAACCCCATTATAAAAATAAATTACTTTTCAAAACCCATGAAACAAAGACAGTGAAAGAGAGAGAAATTCTTACAAAATTCGTTCAGGGGCTGTGAGGCAACCTGGATTGACCATACCTAGACACACAGCTGGAGGAGACATAAAGGTGGACACTCTTGGGCTTGAGAGGTTTGGTGAGGTTGGGTGAGCAAACGCAGACCCTTTAAAGTAATACTGCGTGGTACCCATCCCATGGGTCCCAAAACTCCAGGTTCAAGGGCATCTTCCTACATCGAAAACATGCATGAGAATCCAAGAAGATGGTACACCGTGTGATCGGGAAAGGTTTCTAAAACGCACCTCATTTCTCATCTCCTTGTGCTCGGGTTCGCCATTCCAGCCGCTTTACTAGCAATCTCCCTACTTGGAGAATCAGCACCTTTAACCTCCTCTTCCGTACAGGTTGCAATTTGTCCTGAGGATGAACGGGAAGAGGGGGAACCAATGAGAGACAAGCTCTAGGTGTGGGGGCAGGCACAGGTCACTCTATTTTCCCATCAGGAAGAAGAGATAACCACAGGCTCAGCCTGCCCCCCGGAACCAGAATAGGGCCAGAAGCCATCCTGCGCTTTTGCGGCCAGCTCCCACAAAAGCGAGTTGAAAAATGGAGCTCAGGGGCACTGCAATTCACAAACCTGCAGAGTTATAAATGATAACTCACGTCCACAAATATATTGAGGGAAGGCAACGAAGAGGATTCGAAAGCAAGGCCGAATTGCAGGAAACAGATTTCAGGAGGTAGATTCGAATCGCCTTGAAAGCACATGAAAAGCGGCAAAACGTCGACAATGATGCCCTTGGCCAAAAAGGGCGTATGCGTTTTTTCCTGAATATATTCAGGAAAAAACGCATACGCCCTTTTTGGCCAACCAAGCCACCTGGAAAGGCAAATCAGCGCTACAAAGAAGTCTCGCTTCCCATCGGTCAAAAGGGCCATGCTGAAAAAAGTGTAAAAACCAGAAATGCAGGACAGGCCAAGGAGAAATGGGAGCCTTGCTACGCGGATGGGTGGGTTGCAAATTGCCAACAGCCACTCTGGAGAAGTGTACGGTGTGTCCGGAAACATCTAAAAAACACAGCTTAGAGAGCATTGGGCACTTCTGCTCATGGGCGTATAAATTGGGAAAGCTAAAAATCAGCAAGACACAGGCACCCCAAAGTTTAGGGCTGCTCTGTTGACAAAACCTCCACTTCATTACACCTTAAATATCCCAGGAAAGAGAAAAATGGATAAAGAATTTCTGGTCCTTATGTACAAGGGACTATCACTCAGCCATGAAATCAATGTCATAAGGCTAGTAGCATCATGATGAGTGGATTTAGGTACGAGGATTCTAAGTGAAATAAGTCACACAGAAAAAGACACTTATCATAAGATATCACTTATAGAGGGAATGTAAAATCCGCTACACTTGAACTGAATTACAAAACAGAACAGTCACACGTTTAGAAAACACACTATGGCTGCTTCACGGGAAAGGTGAGGTGGGGTGATGCATAAAACAAGGGTTTCAAATTAGCTCACATACCGTTCCATAAACCCACTATGTAATAGACAAGACCTACTCCTTCCTCAGTGAACTGGACTCAACACCTCCTATTCACCGCACAAGAATATATCTGACTAGTAAGAATCTTAAAACCTATGTATGATTATCTCTCTGTAAGTGAGTCAAGTGGGTGTAAAGCGGCATAAACACAGCAGTGAACAGCAGCTAAACCCCATTATAAAAATAAATTACTTTTCAAAACCCATGAAACAAAGACAGTGAAAGAGAGAGAAATTCTTACAAAATTCGTTCAGGGGCTGTGAGGCAACCTGGATTGACCATACCTAGACACACAGCTGGAGGAGACATAAAGGTGGACACTCTTGGGCTTGAGAGGTTTGGTGAGGTTGGGTGAGCAAACGCAGACCCTTTAAAGTAATACTGCGTGGTACCCATCCCATGGGTCCCAAAACTCCAGGTTCAAGGGCATCTTCCTACATCGAAAACATGCATGAGAATCCAAGAAGATGGTACACCGTGTGATCGGGAAAGGTTTCTAAAACGCACCTCATTTCTCATCTCCTTGTGCTCGGGTTCGCCATTCCAGCCGCTTTACTAGCAATCTCCCTACTTGGAGAATCAGCACCTTTAACCTCCTGTTCCGTACAGGTTGCAATTTGTCCTGAGGATGAACGGGAAGAGGGGGAACCAATGAGAGACAAGCTCTAGGTGTGGGGGCAGGCACAGGTCACTCTATTTTCCCATCAGGAAGAAGCGATAACCACAGGCTCAGCCTGCCCCCCGGAACCAGAATAGGGCCAGAAGCCATCCTGCGCTTTTGCGGCCAGCTCCCACAAAAGCGAGTTGAAAAATGGAGCTCAGGGGCACTGCAATTCACAAACCTGCAGAGTTATAAATGATAACTCACGTCCACAAATATATTGAGGGAAGGCAACGAAGAGGATTCGAAAGCAAGGCCGAATTGCAGGAAACAGATTTCAGGAGGTAGATTCGAATCGCCTTGAAAGCACATGAAAAGCGGCAAAACGTCGACAATGATGCCCTTGGCCAAAAAGGGCGTATGCGTTTTTTCCTGAATATATTCAGGAAAAAACGCATACGCCCTTTTTGGCCAACCAAGCCACCTGGAAAGGCAAATCAGCGCTACAAAGAAGTCTCGCTTCCCATCGGTCAAAAGGGCCATGCTGAAAAAAGTGTAAAAACCAGAAATGCAGGACAGGCCAAGGAGAAATGGGAGCCTTGCTACGCGGATGGGTGGGTTGCAAATTGCCAACAGCCACTCTGGAGAAGTGTACGGTGTGTCCGGAAACATCTAAAAAACACAGCTTAGAGAGCATTGGGCACTTCTGCTCATGGGCGTATAAATTGGGAAAGCTAAAAATCAGCAAGACACAGGCACCCCAAAGTTTAGGGCTGCTCTGTTGACAAAACCTCCACTTCATTACACCTTAAATATCCCAGGAAAGAGAAAAATGGATAAAGAATTTCTGGTCCTTATGTACAAGGGACTATCACTCAGCCATGAAATCAATGTCATAAGGCTAGTAGCATCATGATGAGTGGATTTAGGTACGAGGATTCTAAGTGAAATAAGTCACACAGAAAAAGACACTTATCATAAGATATCACTTATAGAGGGAATGTAAAATCCGCTACACTTGAACTGAATTACAAAACAGAACAGTCACACGTTTAGAAAACACACTATGGCTGCTTCACGGGAAAGGTGAGGTGGGGTGATGCATAAAACAAGGGTTTCAAATTAGCTCACATACCGTTCCATAAACCCAATATGTAATAGACAAGACCTACTCCTTCCTCAGTGAACTGGACTCAACACCTCCTATTCACCGCACAAGAATATATCTGACTAGTAAGAATCTTAAAACCTATGTATGATTATCTCTCTGTAAGTGAGTCAAGTGGGTGTAAAGCGGCATAAACACAGCAGTGAACAGCAGCTAAACCCCATTATAAAAATAAATTACTTTTCAAAACCCATGAAACAAAGACAGTGAAAGAGAGAGAAATTCTTACAAAATTCGTTCAGGGGCTGTGAGGCAACCTGGATTGACCATACCTAGACACACAGCTGGAGGAGACATAAAGGTGGACACTCTTGGGCTTGAGAGGTTTGGTGAGGTTGGGTGAGCAAACGCAGACCCTTTAAAGTAATACTGCGTGGTACCCATCCCATGGGTCCCAAAACTCCAGGTTCAAGGGCATCTTCCTACATCGAAAACATGCATGAGAATCCAAGAAGATGGTACACCGTGTGATCGGGAAAGGTTTCTAAAACGCACCTCATTTCTCATCTCCTTGTGCTCGGGTTCGCCATTCCAGCCGCTTTACTAGCAATCTCCCTACTTGGAGAATCAGCACCTTTAACCTCCTGTTCCGTACAGGTTGCAATTTGTCCTGAGGATGAACGGGAAGAGGGGGAACCAATGAGAGACAAGCTCTAGGTGTGGGGGCAGGCACAGGTCACTCTATTTTCCCATCAGGAAGAAGCGATAACCACAGGCTCAGCCTGCCCCCCGGAACCAGAATAGGGCCAGAAGCCATCCTGCGCTTTTGCGGCCAGCTCCCACAAAAGCGAGTTGAAAAATGGAGCTCAGGGGCACTGCAATTCACAAACCTGCAGAGTTATAAATGATAACTCACGTCCACAAATATATTGAGGGAAGGCAACGAAGAGGATTCGAAAGCAAGGCCGAATTGCAGGAAACAGATTTCAGGAGGTAGATTCGAATCGCCTTGAAAGCACATGAAAAGCGGCAAAACGTCGACAATGATGCCCTTGGCCAAAAAGGGCGTATGCGTTTTTTCCTGAATATATTCAGGAAAAAACGCATACGCCCTTTTTGGCCAACCAAGCCACCTGGAAAGGCAAATCAGCGCTACAAAGAAGTCTCGCTTCCCATCGGTCAAAAGGGCCATGCTGAAAAAAGTGTAAAAACCAGAAATGCAGGACAGGCCAAGGAGAAATGGGAGCCTTGCTACGCGGATGGGTGGGTTGCAAATTGCCAACAGCCACTCTGGAGAAGTGTACGGTGTGTCCGGAAACATCTAAAAAACACAGCTTAGAGAGCATTGGGCACTTCTGCTCATGGGCGTATAAATTGGGAAAGCTAAAAATCAGCAAGACACAGGCACCCCAAAGTTTAGGGCTGCTCTGTTGACAAAACCTCCACTTCATTACACCTTAAATATCCCAGGAAAGAGAAAAATGGATAAAGAATTTCTGGTCCTTATGTACAAGGGACTATCACTCAGCCATGAAATCAATGTCATAAGGCTAGTAGCATCATGATGAGTGGATTTAGGTACGAGGATTCTAAGTGAAATAAGTCACACAGAAAAAGACACTTATCATAAGATATCACTTATAGAGGGAATGTAAAATCCGCTACACTTGAACTGAATTACAAAACAGAACAGTCACACGTTTAGAAAACACACTATGGCTGCTTCACGGGAAAGGTGAGGTGGGGTGATGCATAAAACAAGGGTTTCAAATTAGCTCACATACCGTTCCATAAACCCAATATGTAATAGACAAGACCTACTCCTTCCTCAGTGAACTGGACTCAACACCTCCTATTCACCGCACAAGAATATATCTGACTAGTAAGAATCTTAAAACCTATGTATGATTATCTCTCTGTAAGTGAGTCAAGTGGGTGTAAAGCGGCATAAACACAGCAGTGAACAGCAGCTAAACCCCATTATAAAAATAAATTACTTTTCAAAACCCATGAAACAAAGACAGTGAAAGAGAGAGAAATTCTTACAAAATTCGTTCAGGGGCTGTGAGGCAACCTGGATTGACCATACCTAGACACACAGCTGGAGGAGACATAAAGGTGGACACTCTTGGGCTTGAGAGGTTTGGTGAGGTTGGGTGAGCAAACGCAGACCCTTTAAAGTAATACTGCGTGGTACCCATCCCATGGGTCCCAAAACTCCAGGTTCAAGGGCATCTTCCTACATCGAAAACATGCATGAGAATCCAAGAAGATGGTACACCGTGTGATCGGGAAAGGTTTCTAAAACGCACCTCATTTCTCATCTCCTTGTGCTCGGGTTCGCCATTCCAGCCGCTTTACTAGCAATCTCCCTACTTGGAGAATCAGCACCTTTAACCTCCTCTTCCGTACAGGTTGCAATTTGTCCTGAGGATGAACGGGAAGAGGGGGAACCAATGAGAGACAAGCTCTAGGTGTGGGGGCAGGCACAGGTCACTCTATTTTCCCATCAGGAAGAAGAGATAACCACAGGCTCAGCCTGCCCCCCAGAACCAGAATAGGGCCAGAAGCCATCCTGCGCTTTTGCGGCCAGCTCCCACAAAAGCGAGTTGAAAAATGGAGCTCAGGGGCACTGCAATTCACAAACCTGCAGAGTTATAAATGATAACTCACGTCCACAAATATATTGAGGGAAGGCAACGAAGAGGATTCGAAAGCAAGGCCGAATTGCAGGAAACAGATTTCAGGAGGTAGATTCGAATCGCCTTGAAAGCACATGAAAAGCGGCAAAACGTCGACAATGATGCCCTTGGCCAAAAAGGGCGTATGCGTTTTTTCCTGAATATATTCAGGAAAAAACGCATACGCCCTTTTTGGCCAACCAAGCCACCTGGAAAGGCAAATCAGCGCTACAAAGAAGTCTCGCTTCCCATCGGTCAAAAGGGCCATGCTGAAAAAAGTGTAAAAACCAGAAATGCAGGACAGGCCAAGGAGAAATGGGAGCCTTGCTACGCGGATGGGTGGGTTGCAAATTGCCAACAGCCACTCTGGAGAAGTGTACGGTGTGTCCGGAAACATCTAAAAAACACAGCTTAGAGAGCATTGGGCACTTCTGCTCATGGGCGTATAAATTGGGAAAGCTAAAAATCAGCAAGACACAGGCACCCCAAAGTTTAGGGCTGCTCTGTTGACAAAACCTCCACTTCATTACACCTTAAATATCCCAGGAAAGAGAAAAATGGATAAAGAATTTCTGGTCCTTATGTACAAGGGACTATCACTCAGCCATGAAATCAATGTCATAAGGCTAGTAGCATCATGATGAGTGGATTTAGGTACGAGGATTCTAAGTGAAATAAGTCACACAGAAAAAGACACTTATCATAAGATATCACTTATAGAGGGAATGTAAAATCCGCTACACTTGAACTGAATTACAAAACAGAACAGTCACACGTTTAGAAAACACACTATGGCTGCTTCACGGGAAAGGTGAGGTGGGGTGATGCATAAAACAAGGGTTTCAAATTAGCTCACATACCGTTCCATAAACCCAATATGTAATAGACAAGACCTACTCCTTCCTCAGTGAACTGGACTCAACACCTCCTATTCACCGCACAAGAATATATCTGACTAGTAAGAATCTTAAAACCTATGTATGATTATCTCTCTGTAAGTGAGTCAAGTGGGTGTAAAGCGGCATAAACACAGCAGTGAACAGCAGCTAAACCCCATTATAAAAATAAATTACTTTTCAAAACCCATGAAACAAAGACAGTGAAAGAGAGAGAAATTCTTACAAAATTCGTTCAGGGGCTGTGAGGCAACCTGGATTGACCATACCTAGACACACAGCTGGAGGAGACATAAAGGTGGACACTCTTGGGCTTGAGAGGTTTGGTGAGGTTGGGTGAGCAAACGCAGACCCTTTAAAGTAATACTGCGTGGTACCCATCCCATGGGTCCCAAAACTCCAGGTTCAAGGGCATCTTCCTACATCGAAAACATGCATGAGAATCCAAGAAGATGGTACACCGTGTGATCGGGAAAGGTTTCTAAAACGCACCTCATTTCTCATCTCCTTGTGCTCGGGTTCGCCATTCCAGCCGCTTTACTAGCAATCTCCCTACTTGGAGAATCAGCACCTTTAACCTCCTGTTCCGTACAGGTTGCAATTTGTCCTGAGGATGAACGGGAAGAGGGGGAACCAATGAGAGACAAGCTCTAGGTGTGGGGGCAGGCACAGGTCACTCTA